>NW_027142738.1:118869-185169 GCF_026170545.1 Melanerpes formicivorus | reverse complement strand
AGAAAGAGAAAAAAGGGAAAATAGGAAAAAAGAGGGAAAAGGAAAAAAGAGAAACGGGGGGGGAAAGAAGAAATAAATAAGGAAAAAAAGAAAAAAGGGGGAAAGAAAAAATAGAAAAGAGGAAAAACGAGGGGAAAAAGGGAAAAAAAGAAAAAAGGGGGGAAAAGGGGAAAAACAGAAAAAAGGGGAAAACAGAAAGGCTAAAAAAGAGGAAGAAACGAGGAAAAAAGGGGGAAAAGGGGGGAAAGGGAAAAAAGAAAAAAGGAAAAAGGGGGGAAAAAAGGGGGGACAACACCCACCCACCCCCCAAGCACCACCAGGAGCTGCAAACAGTGCCAGGAGCTGCCAACCCATCACCAGGAGCTGCCAACCCATCACCAGGAGCTGCCAACCCATCTCCAGGAGCTGCAAACAGTGCCAGCAGATGCCACCTCACTATCAGGAGCTGCCAACCCATCACCAGGAGCTGCCAACCCAGTGCCAGGAGCTGCCAACCCATCACCAGGAGCTGCCAACTCACCACCAGGAGCTGCCAACCCATCACCAGGAGCTGCCAACTCACCACCAGGAGCTGCAAACAGTGCCAGGAGCTGCCAACCCATCTGCAGGAGCTGCCAACCCATCTGCAGGAGCTGCAAACAGTGCCAGGAGCTGCCAACCCATCACCAGGAGCTGCCAACTCACCACCAGGAGCTGCAAACAGTGCCAGGAGCTGCCAACCCATCTCCAGGAGCTGCCAACCCAGTGCCAGGAGCTGCCAACCCACCACCAGGAGCTGCAAACAGTGCCAGGAGCTGCCAACTCACCACCAGGAGCTGCCAACCCACCACCAGGAGCTGCCAACCCATCACCAGGAGCTGCCAACCCAGTGCCAGGAGCTGCCAACCCATCTGCAGGAGCTGCAAACAGTGCCAGGAGATGCCAACCCACCACCAGGGGCTGCCAACCCACCACCAGGAGCTGCAAACAGTGCCAGGAGCTGCCAACCCACCACCAGGAGCTGCCAACCCAGTGCCAGGAGCTGCCAACCCATCTCCAGGAGCTGCCAACCCAGTGCCAGGAGCTGCCAAACCATCTCCAGGAGCTGCCAACCCATCACCAGGAGCTGCCAACCCACCACCAGGAGCTGCAAACAGTGCCAGGAGCTGCCAACCCATCACCAGGAGCTGCAAACAGTGCCAGGAGCTGCCAACCCACCACCAGGAGCTGCCAACCCAGTGCCAGGAGCTGCCAACCCATCACCAGAAGCTGCCAACCCAGTGCCAGGAGCTGCCAACCCATCACCAGGAGCTGCCAACCCAGTGCCAGGAGCTGCCAACCCATCACCAGAAGCTGCCAACCCAGTGCCAGGAGCTGCCAAACCATCTCCAGGAGCTGCCAACCCATCACCAGGAGCTGCCAACCCACCACCAGGAGCTGCAAACAGTGCCAGGAGCTGCCAACCCATCACCAGGAGCTGCAAACAGTGCCAGGAGCTGCCAAATCACCACCAGAAGCTGCAAACAGTGCCAGGAGCTGCAAACAGTGCCAGGAGCTGCCAACCCACCACCAGGAGCTGCCAACCCATCACCAGGAGCTGCCAACTCACCACCAGGAGCTGCCAACCCATCACGAGGAGCTGCAAACAGTGCCAGGAGCTGCCAACCCACCACCAGGAGCTGCCAACCCAGTGCCAGGAGCTGCCAACCCATCACCAGAAGCTGCCAACCCAGTGCCAGGAGCTGCCAAACCATCTCCAGGAGCTGCCAACCCAAGTGCCAGGAGCTGCCAACCCACCACCAGGAGCTGCAAACAGTGCCAGGAGCTGCAAACAGTGCCAGGAGCTGCCAACCCATCACCAGGAGCTGCCAACCCATCACCAGGAGCTGCCAACCCCCCACCCACCACCTTCTCCCTCTTGGCTTATTGCCTGCTCCTGCCCTGGGCTGCTCCCTGGGCTGGGTGGCACAGCACCCACCCACTGCCCTCAGGCTGCCACGGCCACCCTGGTGCCAAAGAGGTCCTGGGATGCCTTTTGCAGCCCTTTCCCCCCACCCCCCACCCCCCCCCCCGGCAAGGGTCCCCCCACCCCCAAGCAGAAGGATCTTTGCTGGGACAGGCTGGGCTGGCTCAACCAGTTCCCCACTGCTGCTCCCACTGGGCTGGGCGCGGGGAGGGGACAGAGGTGGCACTGGGAGGGGACAGAAGTGGTACGAAGGGGAGTAGCAGCCTGAGGGCAGCAGGCAAAGGGGTTCGAGGTGCCCAAAAGGGACCTCAGGTGCCCAAAGGAAAGGGACCAGAGGTGCCCAAAAGAAAGGGACCAGAGGTGCCCAAAAGAAAGGGACCTGAGGTGCCCAAAAGAGACCAGAGGTGCCCAAAGGAAAGGGACCAGAGGTGCTCTCAAGGACCTGAGGTGCCCAAAGGGACCAGAGGTGCTCTCAAGGACCAGAGGTGCCCAAAGGGACCAGAGGTGCTCTAAAGGACCAGAGGGGCCCTAAAGGACCTGAGGGGCCCAAAGGGTCTTGAGGTGCCCAAAAGAAAGGGACCTGAGGTGTCCAAAAGGGGCCTGAGGTGCCCTAAAGGACCTGAGGTGCCCAAAAGAAAGGGACCTGAGGTGCCCAAAGGACCTGAGGTGCTCAAAGGACCTGAGGTGCTCAAAGGGACCTGAGGTACTCTAAAGGACCTGAGGTGCCCAAAGGGACCAGAGGTGCCCAAAGGACCAGAGGTGCCCAAAGGGACCAGAGGTGCTCTAAAGGACCTGAGGTGCCCAAAGGGACCAGAGGTGCCCAAAGGGACCAGAGGTGCCCTAAGGACCTGAGGTGCCCAAAGGAAAGGGACCAGAGGTGCTCCGAAGGACCTGAGGTGCCCTAAAGGACCAGAGGTGCCCAAAGGGACCAGAGGTGCCCAAAGGACCTGAGGGGCCCAAAGGGTCCTGAGGTGCCCAAAAGAAAGGGACCTGAGGTGCCCGAAAGGGACCTGAGGTGCCCAAAAGGGGCCTGAGGTGCCCTAAAGGACCTGAGATGCTCAAAGGGACCTGAGGTGCCCAAAAGAAAGGGACCAGAGGTGCTCAAAAGAGACCAGAGGTGCCCAAAAGAAAGGGACCAGAGGTGCCCAAAGGACCAGAGGTGCCCAAAGGGACCTGAGGTGCTCTAAAGGACCAGAGGTGCCCGAAGGACCTGAGGTGCCCTAAAGGACCAGAGGTGCCCAAAGGGACCTGAGGTACCCAAAGGGACCAGAGGTGCTCCAAAGGACCTGAGGTGCCCAAAGGGACCAGAGGTGCCCAAAGGGACCAGAGGTGCTCTAAAGGACCAGAGGTGCCCTAAAGGACCTGAGGGGCCCAAAGGGTCTTGAGGTGCCCAAAAGAAAGGGACCTGAGGTGCCCAAAAGGGGCCTGAGGTGCCCTAAAGGACCTGAGGTGCCCAAAAGAAAGGGACCTGAGGTGCCCAAAGGACCTGAGGTGCTCAAAGGACCTGAGGTGCTCAAAGGGACCAGAGGTGCTCTAAAGGACCAGAGGTGCCCAAAGGGACCAGAGGTGCCCTAAAGGACCAGAGCTGCTCAAAGGGACCAGAGGTGCCCTAAAGGACCTGAGGGGCCCAAAGGGTCCTGAGGTGCCCAAAAGAAAGGGACCTGAGGAGCCCAAAAGGGGCCTGAGGTGCCCTAAAGGACCTGAGGGGCCCAAAGGGACCTGAGGTACCCAAAGGGAACAGAGGTGCTCCAAAGGACCTGAGGTGCCCAAAGGACCTGAGGTGCCCAAAAGAAAGGGACCAGAGGTGCCCAAAGGACCAGAGGTGCTCTAAAGGACCTGAGGTGCCCTAAAGGACCTGAGGTGCTCAAAGGGACGAGAGGTGCCCTAAAGGACCTGAGGTGCCCAAAGGGACCTGAGGTACCCAAAGGGAACAGAGGTGCTCCAAAGGACCTGAGGTGCCCAAAGGACCTGAGGTGCCCAAAAGAAAGGGACCTGAGGTGCCCAAAGGGACCTGAGGTGCCCAAAGGGACCAGAGGTGCCCTAAAGGACCTGAGGTGCCCAAAAGTAAGGGACCTGAGGTGCCCAAAGGGACCTGAGGTGCCCAAAAGAAAGGGACCTGAGGTGCCCAAAGGGACCAGAGGTGCCCAAAAGAAAGGGACCTGAGGTGCCCAAAGGGACCTGAGGTGCCCAAAGGGACCAGAGGTGCCCTAAAGGACCTGAGGTGCCCAAAAGTAAGGGACCAGAGGTGCCCTAAAGGACCAGAGGTGCCCAAAGGACCTGAGGTGCCCAAAAGGGGCCTGAGGTGCCCAAAAGTAAGGGACCAGAGGTGCTCCAAAGGACCTGAGGTGCCCAAAAGGACTTGAGGTGCACAAAGGGCAGGGATGCAAGGATGCAGCAGAGTTGGGGACAGGAATTGAGGCTCCCTTGGCTCCTCCACAGGGATGCAGCAGAATTGGGGACAGGAATTGAGGCTCCCTTGGCTCCTGCAGCAGGGATGCAGCAGAGTTTGGGACAGGAATTGAGGCTCCCTTGGCTCCTGCAGCAGGGATGCAGCAGAGCTGGGGACAGGAATTGAGGCTCCCTTGGCTCCTCCACAGGGATGCAGCAGAGTTGGGGACAGGAATTGAGGCTCCCTTGGCTCCTCCACAGGGATGCAGCAGAGCTGGGGACAGGAATTGAGGCTCCCTTGGCTCCTCCACAGGGATGCAGCAGAGTTGGGGACAGGAATTGAGGCTCCCTTGGCTCCTCCACAGGGATGCAGCAGAGTTGGGGACAGGAATTGAGGCTCCCTTGGCTCCTCCACAGGGATGCAGCAGAGTTGGGACAGGAATTGAGGCTCCCTTGGCTCCTCCACAGGGATGCAGCAGAGTTGGGGACAGGAATTGAGGCTCCCTTGGCTCCTGCAGCAGGGATGCAGCAGACTGGGGACAGGAATTGAGGCTCCCTTGGCTCCTCCAGCAGGGATGCAGCAGAGCTGGAGCCTGAGCCTTGCTCTCTTCACTCAGGGCAGTGAATCCCTTTGGAATTTTTCGGGATCAAAGCGATTCCCAACCCCCCAACCCCACCCTCACCCCTGGGGGGTTTTTTATCCTCTCCCCTGAGACCCCTCCAGGTGCCACCAAACCTCCTCCTGCTCCTGGGCGCGCAGGAGGCTGCGGGAGGGACCTCTCCTTCCCGGGATCCCTGCCCTCGGAGCAGGGCTGGGAGCTGGTTCCCAGGAGCAGGCAGTGGGAATTCGATGCTCGTTTGCGGTCCAGGGCTGACCCCAGCGCTGCGAGGGGAATGAGTCAGCTCCCAGGGCAGGGCAGGAGCCTCTCCTCTCTCTCTCCTTCCTCTCTCTCTCTTTCTCTCTTCCCTTTCGGGCTCCACCAGGCACCGTTTGGGGGGCAACGAAAGCCTGGCACCAAACTGGCACTCGCTGGCCGGTGCCAGGCTGCAGCCCTCCTGGGCAAAGCAGAGTGGGAAGCAACAGCTCCCAAAAGACCAAGACAAGGAGCAGGAGCTGCAGAAGCTGGGAGGACCTGGGCCATGCCCCCCAGGTGCTGGGAGGAGCAGGACCATGCCCCCCAGGTGCTGAGAGGATTAGGACTATGCCCCCCAGGTGCTGAAAGGACCAGGACCACGTACCCTAGGAGCTGGGAGGAACAGGACCATGCCCCCCAGGAGCTGGGAGGACCAGGACCATGCCCCACAGGTGCTGGGAGGACCAGGACCATGTCCCTCATGTGCTGGGAGGACCAGGATCATGTCCCTCATGTGCTGGGAGGACCAGGACCATGCCCCCAGGAGCTGGGAGGACCAGGACCATGTCCCTCATGTGCTGGGAGGACCAGGACCATGCCCCCAGGAGCTGGGAGGACCAGGACCATGTCCCTCATGTGCTGGGAGGACCAGGACCATGCCCCCCAGGAGCTGGGAGGAACAGGACCATGTCCCCCAGGAGCTGGGAGGACCAGGACCATGTACCCTAGGAGCTGGGAGGACCAGGATCATGCCCTTCATGTGCGGAGAGGACCATGCCCATGCCCCCCCAGGAGCTTGGTTCTCCTGCAGCAGCCCCCTAAAGGGTTAAGAACCTCCTCTGGTGCTGCACGGAGCTGGTTCCCGGCTCCCCCTGATTGCTCTGCCCTGGGGATGCCCCAGGGCACAGGCAGCTCCTGCTCTGACGGCTGTCACTTTGTCACCCATCTCACACCGCTGCAGCAGGGACTCTGGAAGCAGCAGCAGCAGCAGCAGCAGCAGCAGCCCTGAGCCTGCTCTTGGCATCTCTTCCCTGCTCAGCCCAGCCCCGGTGTGCCCCTCGGGAAGCTGGCACCGTCCCCTGCCAGCCACGGGGCCATCAGCCACCCCCACTCCCGGCTGAGGAGGGGCAGGGGGCAGAGAGCAGAGTCCCCCCCAGCCAGGCTGTGGCCATGGCTTGGTGCAGCAGTGCCAGAGGAACAACTCCTGGCCGGGGTAGGGGGTGGGGGTGGTGCCCCCAAGCCATGGCACTGCCCCAGGCTCCTCCCAGCCCTCCCCTGGGAGCTGTGTGTGTGGGGCTGGGGGGGCAGCAGCAGCCAACCCTTCACAACCTGACTGGGCAAGAGGGGAAGGGCTCAGAGCAGCCTGGAACCTTCTGCTTGGAAGAGACCTTTCAGATCCTGGAGTCCAACCCCGGCCCAGCACTGCCCCATGGCCACCCCCTGGCCCTCAGCACCGCAGCTCCAGGGCTTGGAGACCCCTCCAGGGATGGAGACTCCAGCACTGCCCTGGGCTAAGCCTGGGCCAGGCCTGGCCAAGCCTCAAGGGGCAGAAATTGTTCCTCATGGTCAAGCAGAACCTCCCCTGGGGCAACTTGAGATCATCTCCTCTGGTCCTGGCCCTTGGCAGCAGAGCCCAAGCCCCACCTGGCTCCAGCCTCCCCTCAGGGAGCTGCAGAGAGCCAGAAGGTCTCCCTCAGCCTCCTCTTCTCCAGCCTCACCACCCCCAGCTCCCTCAGCTGCTCCTGCCCAGCCCCTTCCCCATCTCCACTGCCCTTCTGGATGTGCCCAGCCCCTCCCTGGCATCACCCAGCCCACCCCCAACCTTCAGCCCCCTCCCCAGCTCCCTCTTGGTGCCCACCACAACCCAGGGCTGCCAAGCCAGCACCCAGCCCAGGCCCTGGCAGGAGGGCAGCAGCAGATCTGGGTGCAGCCATGCCCCCAAATCCCCTTCTGAACTCCTCTGAGGGGCTCTGCCCAGAGGGTGGCAGCTTGGCTGGTGCCCACTAAGCGCTGGTCCCCAGGATGCCAGCCTGGCAGTGCCAGCTCAGGGTTTCCAAAGCAACAGCAGAAACACAACAAACAGCAGCAGCAGGCAGCAGACAGTCAGCAAACATTTCCCCCTCTGATTTTCCTCCTTGCTTTGTGCTTTTATTTGTCTCTCCCCTCCTCACCCCACCCCCCCCAAACTCTTCCCACAGGGAAAAAGGCAACAACCAAGAGGATTCCAAAGCTCCTGGAGCTGCTGGGGCAAAGGAGGAAGGAAGGTGAAGGGAAAGGAGGAAGGAAGGTGAAGGGAAAGGAGGAAGGAAGGTGAAGGGAAAGGAGGAAGGAAGGTGAAGGGAAAGGAGGAAGGAAGGTGAAGGGAAAGGAGGAAGGAAGGTGAAAGGAAAGGAGGAAGGAAGGTGAAGGGAAAGGAGGAAGGATGCTGAAGGGAAAGGAGGAAGGAAGGTGAAAGGAAAGGATGAAGGATGCTGAAGGGGAAGGAGGAAGGATGCTGAAGGGGAAGGAAGAAGGATGCTGAAGGGGAAGGAGGAAGGAAGGTGAAGGGGAAGGAGGAAGGATGCTGAAGGGGAAGGAGGAAGGAAGGTGAAGGGGAAGGAGGAAGGATGCTGAAGGGAAGGAGGAAGGATGCTGAAGGGGAAGGAGGAAGGATGCTGAAGGGGAAGGAAGAAGGATGCTGAAGGGAAAGGAAGAAGGATGCTGAAGGGGAAGGAGGAAGGATGCTGAAGGGGAAGGAAGAAGGATGCTGAAAGGAAAGGAGGAAGGATGCTGAAGGGGAAGGAGGAAGGAGGCTGAAGGGGAAGGAGGAAGGAGGCTGAAGGGGAAGGAGGAAGGATGCTGAAGGGAAAGGAAGAAGGATGCTGAAGGGGAAGGAGGAAGGATGCTGAAGGGGAAGGAAGAAGGATGCTGAAAGGAAAGGAGGAAGGATGCTGAAGGGGAAGGAGGAAGGAGGCTGAAGGGGAAGGAAGAAGGATGCTGAAGGGGAAGGAGGAAGGATGCTGAAGGGGAAGGAAGAAGGATGCTGAAAGGAAAGGAGGAAGGATGCTGAAGGGGAAGGAGGAAGGAGGCTGAAGGGGAAGGAGGAAGGAGGCTGAAAGGAAAGGAGGAAGGATGCTGAAGGGAAAGGAGGAAGGATGCTGAAGGGGAAGGAGGAAGGATGCTGAAGGGAAAGGAGGAAGGATGCTGAAGGGGAAGGAGGAAGGAGGCTGAAGGGAAAGGAGGAAGGATGCTGAAGGGGAAGGAGGAAGGATGCTGAAGGGAAAGGAGGAAGGATGCTGAAGGGGAAGGAGGAAGGATGCTGAAGGGGAAGGAGGAAGGATGCTGAAGGGAAAGGAGGAAGGAAGGTGAAGGGAAGGAGGCAGGATGCTGAAGGGAAAGGAGGAAGGATGCTGAAGGGAAAGGAGGAAGGCTGCTGCTGGGAAAAAGAAGCTTGGCAAAGACACCCCAAAAAAGTGGACCCAGAGGCAAACTGGAGCTGCTCAGCTCCCTCCTGGGGGTCTCCTCCATGTGCCAAGGAATCCTTGGCTGTGCCCAAGCCAGGTTGGCCAAGCCAGGTCCTCCTGGGATGCCCCCACCTCCCCTTTCCCCCTCCCAACCTCCCCTTTCCCTTGCCCCCCTCCCCACGTCCCCTTTCCTCCTCCCCACCTCCCCTCTCCCCCTTCCCCACTTCCCCTTTCCCCTTCTCCCCTTTCCCTTTCCCCTTCTCCATCTCCCTCTTCCCCTCCCCACGGCTGGGGAATCCCAAACCTAGCAGCCCCAGGTGTGGAGCTGGAGGTGCTGGACCCCAGCAGAGAGCTGGGAGGTGAAGGAGAGGCTCTCCCTGCAGGCAGGATGTGTGCAAGCTGCTGGCTGGTGCAAAGCAGCGGGCAGAAGCCACTGGAGCTGGAGTAGATGCAGCAAGAGCCTCGGGAGAGCCCAAACCTCTTTCTCCCCACCCCCAAACGACCCTTCCCAGGCTGTTTGGTCAGTTCAGGACCTGACTTCCCTCCCTGCTACCTCTCCCAGCCTCACACAGCCCCCACCAAGCCCTGGGGCCAGCAGAGGACAGGGCAGGGTCTGTGTGTGTGTGTGCAGAAGGACAAACTCCCTTCTCCTGCCCGGCTCAGCCCCACTTTAGCCCAGGCTGGGACTGGATCCAGCCCTCTGCAGCCAGCCAGCAGCGCTGGCCGCTGTGGTCACATCCAGCGCCTTAAGGAGGGGGCTGCTGCGATGCTGGAGGGTGCTGGGGGCAGCCCTGGCCCTGCTGCATTGTCCTAGCTCGCAATGACCTCTAGCGGAGCTGCCTCGGAAGCAGCTGAGCCCTCCGCAGCTCCAAGGATGGAATTTCCTCCTCCCAAAGGCAGAGACAGGAGGAAGGAGGAGTTCAGGGGGGGAGTTGAGGGATTTGAGGCGGGGGGGTCCCTTGGGGGGTCTGAATGGGATGATAGAGGGGAAAAAAGGAGGGGCTACGAACTTGGCGGGGGAGGGGGGACATGGAATTGGGGGGATGTGGGGGGTCTTGGGGGAGGGGGCTCCAGGGAGGGTCAAAAGGGATGGAGGGTGTCTGGAAGGGGCCTTAGGATTTCGGAGGGGGTCGTCCGGGGGTGGCAGGGTCTTGTGGGGAGCCCTGGGGGGGTCTGAATTGGATCCTAGCAGGGCAAAAAGTGACAGGTTGGGAGCTGGGCAGGCAGCAAGGCTACTGTGGGGTCCTGCAGCTCTACTTGGGGCTGAGAGGGCAGGAGAGCAAAGTGGGGAGAGGACAGGGGGGGCAAGGAAGGAGCAGCTGCTGTCAGGGGCTGGGAAGAAGTCCCCACGCTGGCTACCTGCTGCAGAGGTTGTGAAGCCTGAGGGCAGGCAGGAGGGGCCAAGGAGGCAGCTCCTGCAGGCTGCCCTGGCAAGGCCCCAGCTGGGAGCTGCCTGGGACACTGATGGGAATCCATCCTCAGCCTTGGGCTCTTGGCTGTGGCTGAAGGATCAACTCCAAGCAAAGATCAATGTTGCAATGCAAGAAAGCTTTTATTGAAGGGGCAGGGGAGGAGGGGGCAGGGTCAGGAACAGAGCCCTGAGCAAGGGCAGCTGACAGCTCCTGGCATGGGGCAGAGCAAGGGTGGCATGGGCTGAGCCACAGCAGGAGGCAGGCAGCACAGGGCTGGGTGCTGAGGGGAAGGGAATCCTGAATGGATGGAGAGGAGGAGCAGGAGGAGTGCAGAGCTGGGCCTCAGGCAGGCTCTGGGGGGAGCAGCTCCAGAGCCCAGCAGTGCCAGAGGGAATCCTGCAGAGGTGGAAGTCAGGAGGTGCCAGGAGCATCTCTGGAGCTCTCCTTCAGCTGTGGCTGCATCCAGTGTGGGGCTTAGCAGATGCCACAGCTGCCAGAGCCTCCAAAGCCTCCACAGCTGCCAGAGCCTCCATAGCCTCCATAGCCTCCAAAGCCTCCGTAGCCTCCGTAGCCTCCGTAGCCTCCGTAGCCCCCACGGCCCCCACGGCCTCCAAAGCCTCCCACCACAGGGGCTCCTGAGGAGCCCACCACGCTGGACTGGGGGAAGTTGCTGAGGATGGGCCCGGGGAAGGTGACCACCGTGGCCGGGGGCTGGATCACCACCGTGGAGTCAGGGCACTGCTGCACGCAGGGCTGGTTGCAGGTGTCGGCCAGGGGGGTAGGGCTGCACACCCCACAGGGAGCACACAGGCTGGAGCAGGACATCTTGGCCTTCAGGAAGGAGAGCTGCAAGACAAGGCACAGCTGTGCTCACTGCAGGGCCCCAGCCCAAAGCCCTCCTGGCCCTCTGCCCTGGCAGCCTGCAGCCCAGGACCTGCTCTGCAGCCGCTCAGGAGCCTGCAGCACAATCCCCTGGGAGCACAGCTGCAATGCTGCTTCCCAGCCCTCGCTCCCCTCATGCTCCCTGCTGCTTCCTGGCCCACAGCACGCAGCAACAACTGCCCCAAGCTGCCCAAGCACTGGAGTCCAGTGGAGCAGAAAGCCTGTGCTGAGCAGGGGAAGCTGCAGGCAGGGCTTGGCCTTACCTGGGTGCTGAGGAGAGTGGAGTGGAGGAAGGTGGATGGAGGCTGTGGGGCCCTCAGCCCTTTTATACCATCCCAGAGCCCTGGGGCCAAGGGCTGCTTGTAAAAATGCAGCTGCTGGCACAGCCAAGCAGGGAAGCTTCATGACACTGGGCTGAGACATTTATGTGCTTGGTGCTGGCAGCACTGCTCTGCACTCCTGAGCTGCAGAGGGGACGCGGAGGGAGGGCCAGGAGGTGACACAGCAGCAGCACAGAGCAGGGGCTGCTGGAGCTGAGCTGGCGGCACCCAGCCGCCCCGGGGTGCCCCTAATCCCCCCTCTGCTCATGGGCAGGGCTCCTGGGCCTCCTGCAGAAGATCTCTGGGCCCAAGCAGGTCACCTCAGCAGCATCCCAGCTGCAGGCCATGAGGCAGCAGTGCCCAGGGAGGTCCTCTGCCCACAGACATGAGGCTGGGAGAGCTGAGAGTGCCCTGCTCCCCCTGCTGCCCTTCAGCTCTTCCATGCACATCCCCTCCCATGGAGCTGGTGGCACGGGAGGAGGTGCAGCTGGTTGAGCAGGGGCAGGAGGAGCTGGAGGAGCAGGAGGTGGCTGCGGGAAAGGAGCAGGAGGTGGCTGTGGGGCACGAGGCTGCTGTGGGACAGGAGGTGGCTGCAGGGTCAGTCCCAGTCATGACCATTCCAAAGTGATGTTTCCAGGCCTGGGGCAACTGAGTCAAGCAGCTGAGTGTAGTGACTCTGTGGAGGCTATGGAGTCTCTGGGAGCTCTGGAGGCTATGACCCTGTCAGGCTGGGCACACAATGAAGAATGTCCTCAAGGACTGCAAACACACAGGGGGCTGCCAGAGACACACTGGGCATGGACATGGGAATGGCATGGATGAGGGAATAGCATGGATGTGGGAATGGCATAGGCATGGGATGGAGCATGGGAGACCTCCAAGGGAGGGGCTGTGCATGGAAGAGCTGAAGGGCAGCAGGGGGAGCAGGGCACTCTCAGCTCTCCCAGCCTCATAACTGTGGGCAGAGCACCTCCCTGGGCACTGCTGCCTCATGGTCTGCAGCTGGGATGCTGCTGAGGTGACCTGCTTGGGCCCAGAGGTGACATGCAAGAGGCCCAGGAGCCCTGCCCATGAGCAGAGGGGGGATTAGGGGCACCCCGGGGCGGCTGGGTGCCGCCAGCTCAGCTCCAGCAGCCCCTGCTCTGTGCTGCTGCTGTGTCACCTCCTGGCCCTCCCTCCGCGTCCCCTCTGCAGCTCAGGAGTGCAGAGCAGTGCTGCCAGCACCAAGCACATAAATGTCTCAGCCCAGTGTCATGAAGCTTCTCTGCTTGGCTGTGCCAGCAGCTGCATTTTTACAAGCAGCCCTTGGCCCCAGGGCTCTGGGATGGTATAAAAGGGCTGAGGGCCCCACAGCCTCCATCCACCTTCCTCCACTCCACTCTCCTCAGCAGCCAGGTAAGGCCAAGTCCTGCCTGCAGCTTCCCCTGCTCAGCACAGGCTTTCTGCTCCACTGGACTCCAGTGCTTGGGCAGCTTGGGGCAGTTGTTGCTGCCTGCTGTGGGGCAGGAAGCAGCAGGGAGCATGAGGGGAGCGAGGGCTGGGAAGCAGCATTGCAGCTGTGCTCCCAGGGGATTGTGCTGCAGGCTCCTGAGCGGCTGCAGAGCAGGTCCTGGGCTGCAGGCTGGCAGGGCAGAGGGCCAGGAGGGCTTTGGGCTGGGGCCCTGCAGTGAGCACAGCTGTGCCTTGTCTTGCAGCTCTCCTTCCTGAAGGCCAAGATGTCCTGCTCCAGCCTGTGTGCTCCCTGTGGGGTGTGCAGCCCTACCCCCCTGGCCGACACCTGCAACCAGCCCTGCGTGCAGCAGTGCCCTGACTCCACGGTGGTGATCCAGCCCCCGGCCACGGTGGTCACCTTCCCCGGGCCCATCCTCAGCAACTTCCCCCAGTCCAGCGTGGTGGGCTCCTCAGGAGCCCCTGTGGTGGGAGGCTTTGGAGGCCGTGGGGGCTCTGGGGGCCGTGGGGGCTACGGAGGCTACGGAGGCTATGGAGGCTATGGAGGCTCTGGCAGCTGTGGAGGCTTTGGAGGCTATGGAGGCTCTGGCAGCTGTGGAGGCTTTGGAGGCTCTGGCAGTTGTGGCATCTGCTAAGCTCCACACTGGATGCAGCCACAGCTGAAGGAGAGCTCCAGAGATGCTCCTGGCACCTCCTGACTCCTACCTCTGCAGGAGTCCCTCTGGCACTGCTGGGCTCTGGAGCTGCTCTCCCCAGGGCCTGCCTGAGGCCCAGCTCTGCACTCCTCCTGCTCCTCCTCTCCATCCATTCAGGATTCTCTTCCCCTCAGCACCCAGCCCTGTGCTGCCTGCCTCCTGCTGTGGCTCAGCCCATGCCAGCCTCCCTCTGCCCCATGCCAGGAGCTGCCAGCTGCCCTTGCTCAGGGCTCTGCTCCTGGCCCTGCAGCCTCCTCCCCTGCCCCTTCAATAAAAGCTTTCTTGCATTGCAACATTGATCTTTGCTTGGAGTTGATCCTTCAGCCACAGCGAAGAGCCCAAGGCTGAGGATGGATTCCCATCAGTGTCCCAGGCAGCTCCCAGCTGGGGCCTTGCCAGGGCAGCCTGCAGGAGCTGCCTCCTTGGCTCCTCCTGCCTGCCCTCCAGCTTCACAACCTCTGCAGCAGGTAGCCAGAGTGGGGACTTCTTCCCTGCCCCTGACAGCAGCTGCTCCTTCCTTGCCCTCCCTGTCCACTCCCCTGGGCAGGGGGCAGGGGTCGGGAGCAATGTTGGGAAGTGTGAATGGATTTGTGGAGCGATGTGTGGAGAGGTTTGAGCTCTGCCCAGGCTCAAGTCGCGGTGTTGCTGCGCTCCTCCGGCGCCTCTGCTCCGCGCCCAGCGCTGGTCCTGGCCTTTATTCTAGGGCAAACTCTTTGTAGTCAAGGTTCAGCAGTGACCTCGCTTGGCACAGGGGGAAGGTGACCACGGCAGGGGGGGCTGAGCTCGGGCACTGACACGGAAGGGCCTCCCAAGCCCGGCCCTAGAATCGGCTCAGAACCTGCAGCGCAGCAGGGCCGCCAGGGACCCCCCGCAGCGAGACCTCTCCTCCCCCCTGGGGCGCCCCCAGCCTCAGCCACTCATCCCCCACTATGGCAGCACTGCCCTGGCCCTGCCTCCACCCCAGCCCTGCCCCGGCCTCGCTCTGGGACTGCCCCATGGCAGCATTTGAGCTCTCCAGCAGCCTGGGAAGCTCCTCGGGGACGTTTGCTGCGGAGCCTGCGCCGCCTGCGGGCAGGGAGGGCGCAGCAGCAGCGCCAGGATGCCCTAGCGAGCGGCGTTCCGGGGTCCTGCAGCAGCAGCCTGGGGGCACAGCTGTGCCCAGCAGCCTCTGCTCCTGCTGCTTCTTGCTTGGGACAAGGAGCTGAGCCCCACCTGCCTCCAGCTTCCTTCCAGGCAGCTGCAGAGAGCCAGGAGGTCTCCCCTCAGCCTCCTCTTCTCCAGCCTCAACACCCCCAGCTCCCTCAGCTGCTCCTCCCCAGCCCTCTTCTCCAGACCCTTCCCCACCTTCCTTGCCCTTCTCTGGACATGCTCCGGAGGCCAAGCCTCTGAGCTGCCCCCAGGTCTGGCCTGTAGGGCTAGAAGGGAACCATCAAGCACAACCAGGAGCCAATGTTGTGATGCAAGAGAGATTTTATTGCAGTCCCAGGGCAGGACAAAGCTTAGAGCAGAGCAGAGCTGTGGCCAAGGGCAGCTCACGACCCCTGGCAGTAGGCAGGCAGCCAGCATGAGCTGTGCTGCAGGAGCAGGCAGCCAGCAGGGACCCTCCCCAGCAGTGGGCCAAGGCTCCTGCAGGGATGCTGAGGCAGAGCAGGGCAAAGGCAGAGCTGGGCGGAAAGCAGGAAGGAGGCAGCCAGGCTCCAGAGCCCAGCGCAGACAGCAGCAGGTCCTTTCCTCAGGGCTGAGTGGGGACCTGCCAGGGCTTCTCTGGAGCTCTCCTTCATCTGTGGTTGGATCCAGGCTGGGGCTCAGCAGGGCACACAGCAGCCCCTGAGGTACCGAGAGCCACAGCCCCAGCCCCCGTAGCCACCCCAGCCCCCATAGCCCCCACAGCCCCCAAAGATTCCATAGCCTCCCCAGCCCCCAAGGCCTCCATAGCCTCCATAGCGACCAAAAGTGCCCCCATAGCCACCCCCAAGCCCGGGGACTCCTGCAGAGCCCACGCTGCTGGACTGAGGGAAGTTGCTGAGGATGGGCCCAGGGCAGGTGACCACCGTGGCCGGGGGCTGGATCACCACCGTGGAGTCAGGGCACTGCTGCACGCAGGGCTGGTTGCAGGTGTCGGCCAGGGGGGTAGGGCTGCACACCCCACAGGGAGCACACAGGCTGGAGCAGGACATCTTTCAGGCAGGCAACAGACCTGGGGAAGGGAGCAGGGGTGAGGAGAGGCTGGGCAAGGCAGGGACAGGTCCCCAAGAGGCTTCCAGGAGCTGGACTTACCCAGGAGATGAGGAGAGTCGAGCGGAGGAAGCTGGATGGAGGCTGTGGAGCCCTCAGCTCTTTTATACAGGTCCCAGAGCGCCTGGGGCAGCGGCCAAGGGGTGGTGGCACCAACCCCAGCAGGTAATCACCCAAATGAGCCAGGCCCACCCTCTGCTCCGGGGGCACTGCCATGATAATGGTGCTGGGGAAGGAGGGACAGGAGGGACGCGTCGTGACACAGCAGGGCATGGCAGGCACGAAGCTGCTGCAGCTGATCTGGTGTCACCACCACAGCCTTGATCTGCCCTAATCCCCCCTCTGCTGATGCTGCCCAGCCACAAGCACAGGGCTCTGCCCACCTGTGCCCTCCACACCCTCATTAGCTCTTTCTTACAAGCTGCCAAAGAGCAGCTCCAGGTCCACCTGCTCCAGTCCCTCCCAAACACCCTGGGGGCTGGGGCCCTGCTGGGGGCACGTCAGGAGCACCCCTGAACCTTGGCTACTTCCAAGCCCCTGCTGGAGGCTGTGAGGTGTTTGCAGTCAGCCAGGAGAGCTGACCTGGCTTTGGGCTGTCCCAGACCCCCCACAGCATGCTCAGTGCAAAGGAGATGTTTGGCGACCAGAGGAACTCCTCCTGCTGAGAGCCTTCTGCTGTCTCTCTCTCAGGGACCCTCTGTCCTGTGCCCTGTGCCCACTGCAGCTCCGCTGGGCCCAGCCCAACTTTGGTTCCTTTGATTTGATTCCTTTGATTTGGTTCCCTTTGTGGATCCCTTTGGTTCTTTCCTTAACTCCATTTTCCTTCCAGCCCCTGGGATTCCTCTGCTCTTCCCAACCACTCTTTCCCGCTGGAGAGGGATCCCTGTGTGATGGAGCTTGGCTAAAAGGAGGCTCCCTGATGGCTGCTCAGGCTGGGTTGGGTGAGGGTGGCCCCGGGGGCTGCTCTGGTGTCTGGCTCGGGTGTGGGTGGCCCAAGGGGGCTGCTCTGGTGCCTGCCTTGGGTGAGGGTGGCCCTGGGGGGCTGCTCTGGCTGGGTGTGGTGGGAGTGGCCCCGGGGCTGCTCTGTAGCTGGGTTGGGTTGGGCTGACCCCGGGGGCTACTCTGGTGCCTGGCTTGGGTGGGGGGTGTCACTGTCTGGCATGGGCAGCAGCTGCAAGTAGCAAGCCTGTGCCTGCCATAGATGATGGCAGAGAGCTCTCTGTGAGCCTGGAGGCTGCCGGTGCCGGCAGGAGGCTGTGGCCGACGCGGAGCCACCGAGGCTTGCAGGCACCTCTGCCGCCGTGGCGCCGCTTGCCGCCCTGCCTGCCGCTCCCCCCCGGCAGCCTCCAGGCTCACAGAGAGCTCTCTGCCATCATCTATGGCAGGCGCAGGCTTGCTGCTTGCAGCTGCTGCCCATGCCAGACAGTGACACCCCCCACACAATCCAGGCACCAGAGCAGCCCCCGGGGCCACCCCCACCCAACCCAGCCACAGCAGCCCCTGGGGGAGAGGCAGCAGAAGGCTCTCAGCAGGAGGAGTTCCTCTGGGCGCCAAACATCTCCATTGCACTGAGCATGCTGTGGGGGGTCTGGGACAGCCCAAAGCCAGGTCAGCTCTCCTGGCTGACTGCAAACACCTCACAGCCTCCAGCAGGGGCTTGGAAATAGCCAAGGTTCAGGGGTGCTCCTGACGTGCCCCCAGCAGCCCCCAGGGTGGTTGGGAGGGCCTGGAGCAGGTGGACCTGGAGCTGCCCAGCTGCAATGCCTCTCTTTGGCAGCTTGTAAAAGAGAGCTAATGAGGGTGTGGAGGGCACAGGTGGGCAGAGCCCTGTGCTTGTGGCTGGGCAGCATCAGCAGAGGGGGGATTAGGGCAGATCAAGGCTGTGGTGGTGACACCAGATCAGCTGCAGCAGCTTCGTGCCTGCCGTGCCCTGCTGTGTCACGACGCGTCCCTCCTGTCCCTCCTTCCCCAGCACCATTATCATGGCAGTGCCCCCGGAGCAGAGGGTGGGCCTGGCTCATTTGGGTGAGTACCTGCTGGGGTTGGTGCCACCACCCCTTGGCCGCTGCCCCAGGCGCTCTGGGACCTGTATAAAAGAGCTGAGGGCTCCACAGCCTCCATCCAGCTTCCTCCGCTCGACTCTCCTCATCTCCTGGGTAAGTCCAGCTCCTGGAAGCCTCTTGGGGACCTGTCCCTGCCTTGCCCAGCCTCTCCTCACCCCTGCTCCCTTTCCCAGGTCTCTTGCCTGCCTGAAAGATGTCCTGCTCCAGCCTGTGTGCTCCCTGTGGGGTGTGCAGCCCTACCCCCCTGGCTGAGAGCTGCAACCAGCCCTGCGTGCAGCAGTGCCCTGACTCCACGGTGGTGATCCAGCCCCCGGCCACGGTGGTCACCTGCCCTGGGCCCATCCTCAGCAACTTCCCTCAGTCCAGCATCGTGGGCTCTGCAGGAGTGCCCGGGCTTGGGGGTGGCTATGGGGGCACTTTTGGTCGCTATGGAGGCTATGGAGGCCTTGGGGGCTGGGGAGGCTATGGAATCTTTGGGGGCTGTGGGGGCTATGGGGGCTGGGGTGGCTACGGGGGCTGTGGCTCTCGGTACCTCAGGGGCTGCTGTGTGCCCTGCTGAGCCCCAGCCTGGAGCTGGCCACAGATGAAGGAGAGCTCCAGAGAAGCCCTGGCAGGTCCCCACTCAGCCCTGAGGAAAGGACCTGCTGCTGGCTGCGCTGGGCTCTGGAGCCTGGCTGCCTCCTTCCTGCTTTCCGCCCAGCTCTGCCTTTGCCCTGCTCTGCCTCAGCATCCCTGCAGGAGCCTTGGCCCACTGCTGGGGAGGGTCCCTGCTGGCTGCCTGCTCCTGCAGCACAGCTGATGCTGGCTGCCTGCCTACTGCCAGGGGTCGTGAGCTGCCCTTGGCCACAGCTCTGCTCTGCTCTAAGCTTTGTCCTGCCCTGGCACTGCAATAAAATCTCTCTTGCATCACAACATTGGCTCCTGGTTGTGCTTGATGCTTCCCTTCTGGCCCTACAGGCCAGACCTGGGGGCAGCTCAGAGGCTTGGCCTCTGGAGCATGTCCAGAGAAGGGCAAGGAAGGTGGGGAAGGGTCTGGAGAAGAGGGCTGGGGAGGAGCAGCTGAGGGAGCTGGGGGTGTTGAGGCTGGAGAAGAGGAGGCTGAGGGGAGAGCTCCTGGCTCTCTACAGCTCCCTGGAAGGAAGCTGGAGGCAGGTGGGGCTCAGTTCCTTGTCCCAAGCAAGAAGCAGCAGGAGCAGAGGCTGCTGGGCACAGCTGTGCCCCCAGGCTGCTGCTGCAGGACACCGGAACGCTGCTCGCTAGGGCATCCTGGCGCTGCTGCTGCACCCTCCCTGCCCGCAGGCGGCGCAGGCTCCGCAGCAAACGTCCCCAAGGAGCTTCCCAGGCTGCTGGAGAGCTGAAATGCTGCCGCGGGGCGGGGCCGGAGCGGGGCCGGGGCAGGGCTGGGGCTGTGGGTGGGGCCAGGGCTGGGACGGTGGGCGGGGCCAGGGCTGGGGCGGTGGGCGGGGCCAGGGCTGGGGCCTGTTCTGCCTTAGCAGGGTACAAACGGCTGTGGCTGGGGGTGCCCCAGGGGGGAGGAGAGGTCTCGCTGCGGGGGGTCCCTGGCGGCCCTGGTGCGCTGCAGGTTCTGAGCCGATTCTAGGGCCGGGCTTGGGAGGCCCTTCCGTGTCAGTGCCCGAGCTCAGCCCCCCCTGCCGTGGTCACCTTCCCCCTGTGCCAAGCGAGGTCACTGCTGAACCTTGACTACAAACAGTTTGCCCCAGAATAAAGGCCACAACCAGCGCTGGGCGCGGAGCAGAGGCGCCGGAGGAGCGCCGCAACACCGCGACTTGAGCCTGGGCAGACCTCAAACCTCTCCACACATCGCTCCACAAATCCATTTACATTTCCCAAGCACACTCCCAATGCTCTCTGTCCTCCCACCCCCCCTAAAATTGGCTACAGGACCCACAGTGGCCTTGCTGCCTGCCCAGTTCCCAGCCCCTTGCTTTTTGCCCTGCTAGGATCCAATTCAGACCCCCCAGCTCCTCCGCGGCTTTGGAGCAGGACGAGGCTGTGGGACAGGAGCAGGAGGTGTCTGGAGCGCCACCTGCTGGCTGTGCCCAGCGGCTGGTTGCGCCGCAGCGCCCTCTGCAGGCTCTGCCTTTACAGCTGCGCCTGCTGCTGGCTGCGTTGGTTCGGTGTCTGTGAGCAGCCCCTACATCTGTATTTGCCTTATCCTCCTCTTCTTCCTCTGCCTCTCTGTCCCATGCCCATCCTCTTGCTGCTTCCACTTGACACCACAGACTCAGTGGTAAGGTGCAGGAGGGAGCGAGGGACAAAGGGGGAGCAGAGCCCTGCTGCCACTCGCTTGCTGTGGCCACTGCCACCCCTGCCGGGCTGGGACCGGACACTGAAGTCGCTGCTGGTGCCGGCAGGAGGCTGTGGCCGATGCGGAGCCACCGAGGCTTGCAGGCACCTCTGCCGCCGTGGCGCCGCTTGCCGCCCTGCCTGCCGCTCCCCCCCGGCAGCCTCCAGGCTCACAGAGAGCTCTCTGCCATCATCTATGGCAGGCACAGGCTTGCTGCTTGCAGCAGCTGCCCATGCCAGACAGTGACACCCCCCACAATCCAGGCACCAGAGCAGGCCCCGGGGCCACCCCCACCCATCCCAGCCAGAGCAGACATCAGGGAGTCTCCATTGAGCCAAGCTCCATCACGCAGGGATCCCTGTCCAGTTGGGAAGAGGGCTTGGGAAGAGCAGAGGAATCCCAGGGGCTGGAAGGAAAATGGAGTAAAGGAAACAACCGAAGGGATCCCAAAGCCAATGTGAAACAAAGTTGGGCTGAGCCCAGCAGAGCTCCAGTGGTCACAGGGCACAGGACAGAGGGCCCTGGGGAGAGGCAGCAGAAGGCTCTCAGCAGGAGGAGTTCCTCTGGTCACCAAACATCTCCTTTGCACTGAGCATGCTGTGGGGGGTCTGGGACAGCCCAAAGCCAGGTCAGCTCTCCTGGCTGACTGCAAACTCCTCACAGCCTCCAGACACTCTGAGGTGTGGGAGGAGAGGGAGAGAAGGAGGAAGGACCAAAGGTCAACATTGCGATGCAAGAGAGATTTTATTGCAGCTGCAGGGCAGGAGGGGGTGGGAGAAGAGCTGGGCCAGGGGCAGGGCCGTCCCTGTGTCCTGGCAGCGGGCAGGGTGACATTGGCCATCAGCCATGCTGCAGGAGCAGACATCCAGGCCACGTCTCTGTCGTCAGGAGGCGAAGAGTCTTGAAGAGAAGCTCAGGCTGGGCAGAAGGGAGGCAGCGCTGGGCACCAGGCGGGCACAGGGGATCCAAGCCGTGGAGCCCAGTGATGCCAAGGGGAATCGCCTCCAGCCAGGGGGGGGAGGCTGGGATGTGCCAGGGGCATGTCTCCAGGACTCCTTCAGCTGTAGCTGCATTCAGTGTGGGGCTTAGCAGATGCCACAGCTGCCCCGGCCCCAGCCACCATATCCACAGCTGCCAGAGCCTCCATAGCCTCCAAAGCCTCCACAGCTGCCAGAGCCTCCGTAGCCTCCAAAGCCTCCGTAGCCTCCGTAGCCCCCACGGCCCCCGTAGCCCCCACGGCCTCCAAAGCCTCCCACCACAGGGGCTCCTGAGGAGCCCACCACGCTGGACTGGGGGAAGTTGCTGAGGATGGGCCCGGGGAAGGTGACCACCGTGGCCGGGGGCTGGATCACCACCGTGGAGTCAGGGCACTGCTGCACGCAGGGATGGTTGCAGGTGTCGGCCAGGGGGGTAGGGCTGCACACCCCACAGGGAGCACACAGGCTGGAGCAGGACATCTTGGCCTTCAGGAAGGAGAGCTGCAAGACAAGGCACAGCTGTGCTCACTGCAGGGCCCCAGCCCAAAGCCCTCCTGGCCCTCTGCCCTGCCAGCCTGCAGCCCAGGACCTGCTCTGCAGCCGCTCAGGAGCCTGCAGCACAATCCCCTGGGAGCACAGCTGCGATGCTGCTTCCCAGCCCTCGCTCCCCTCATGCTCCCTGCTGCTTCCTGGCCCACAGCAGGCAGCAATAACTGGCCCAAGCTGCCCAAGGACTGGAGTCCAGTGGAGCAGAAAGCCTGTGCTGAGCAGGGGAGGCTGCAGGCAGGACTTGGCCTTACCTGGGTGCTGAGGAGAGTGGAGTGGAGGAAGGTGGATGGAGGCTGTGGGGCCCTCAGCCCTTTTATACCATCCCAGAGCCCTGGGGCCAAGGGCTGCTTGTAAAAATGCAGCTGCTGGCACAGCCAAGCAGAGAAGCTTCATGACACTGGGCTGAGACATTTATGTGCTTGGTGCTGGCAGCACTGCTCTGCACTCCTGAGCTGCAGAGGGGACGCGGAGGGAGGGCCAGGAGGTGACACAGCAGCAGCACAGAGCAGGGGCTGCTGGAGCTGAGCTGGCGGCACCCAGCCGCCCCGGGGTGCCCCTAATCCCCCCTCTGCTCATGGGCAGGGCTCCTGGGCCTCCTGCAGAAGATCTCTGGGCCCAAGTAGCCTGAGAGGAGGGCTGAGGGAAGCCCTCACTGACAGAGGTAGCTAAAGCAGCTGAGAGTGTCCTGCTCCTGTCCTTGTCCTCCTCACACTCCCTGCACATCTCCCCTCACACAGGTGCCCAGTGTCCCACTGCCCTCCCTCCTCTGTGCCACCACTGCCCTCCCACCTCTGTGCCACCACTGCCCTCCCTCCTCTGTGCCACCACTGCCCTCCCACCTCTGGGCCACCACTGCCCTCCCTCCTCTGTGCCACCACTGTCCTCCCACCTCTGTGCCACCACTGTCCTCCCTCCTCTGTGCCACCACTGCCCTCCCACCTCTCTGCTTGCACTGCCCTCCCACCTCTGTGCCAGCACTGCTCTCCAACCTCTGTGCCACCACTGCCCTCCCTCCTCTGGGCCACCACTGCCCTCCTTCCTCTGGGCCACCACTGCCCTCCCACCTCTGGGCCACCACTGCTCTCCCACCTCTGGGCCACCACTCCTCACACCCAGAGCTTCCTCTCCTCTGCTCTTGGCACGACCACCAAGGCAGCAGGGAAGCTCCAACTCAGCCTTGCCTGCAGTGGCAGGAAAGTGCCCAAGGCCTTAGGCTGCCCTTGGGCTGCACTGCTGCCAGCTCCTCAGCCTGTGCCAGCGTGGGGCAATGGCTGGCCCTTGGGAGCTTCCTGGCTGGGGTGTGATGGCTTCACTTGCCCAAGCCCCACTTTAGCAGCCTGTAAAAGAGAGGTAATGAGAGGCTGTGCCCAACATTGCAGAGAGCTCCTGCAGGCTGCCCAGGACTCCTCCACACCAGGTCATGCTGGGGGATTAGGCACAGGTTGGGGTTTGTGGGAGCCATGAGGTCACCCCCAGCAGCACTCAGCCTTTCATGCCTCTGTGTCACCCTGCAGCCCTCCCACCACCTCTGGCTTCTCCAGGGCACCTTTGCTGGCTTCTGTAGCCAATTAGAGTGGATGTAATTGGCTGGCATCTGGCTTTGCTTCATCAGGTCCACTTGGGGAGGGGATTAGCTGGGGCTTGTGCCACCACCCCTTGGCCAATGCCCCCCAGGGCTCTGGGATGGTATAAAAGGGCTGAGGGCCCCACAGCCTCCATCCACTTTCCTCCACTCCACTCTCCTCAGCACCCAGGTAAGGCCAAGTCCTGCCTGCAGCCTCCCCTGCTCAGCACAGGCTTTCTGCTCCACTGGACTCCAGTCCTTGGGCAGCTTGGGGCAGTTGTTGCTGCCTGCTGAGGGTCAGAAAGCAGCAGGGAGCATGAGGGGAGCGAGGGCTGGGAAGCAGCATTGCAGCTGTGCTCCCAGGGGATTGTGCTGCAGCCTCCTGAGCGGCTGCAGAGCAGGTCCTGGGCTGCAGGCTGGCAGGGCAGAGGGCCAGGAGGGCTTTGGGCTGAGGCTGTAGAGTCTAGAGAAGCAAAGGCTGAGAGGGGACCTTAGCAATGCCTCTATATATCTGAGGCTGGGTGTCCAGAGGAAGGGGCCAGGCTCCTTGCAGCAGTGCCCAGGAGCAGGAGCAGGGAGGATGGATGTGAGCTGGAAGCCAGGAAGTGCCAGCTCAACATGGGCAGCAACTTCTTTAGTGGGAGGGTGCTGGAGCCCAGGATCAGGCTGCCCTGAGGAGCTGTGGACTCTCCTCCTCTGGGCACTTCCAAGCCCTGTGTGGATGAGTTCCTGTGTGCCCTGCCCTGGGTCACTGCTTTGGCAGGGCCTTGGCCTTGCTGACCTCCAGAGGACCCTCCCAAGACCTACTGCTCTGTGACTGTGAGCACAGCTGTGCCTTGTCTTGCAGCTCTCCTTCCTGAAGGCCAAGATGTCCTGCTCCAGCCTGTGTGCTCCCTGTGGGGTGTGCAGCCCTACCCCCCTGGCCGACACCTGCAACCAGCCCTGCGTGCAGCAGTGCCCTGACTCCACGGTGGTGATCCAGCCCCCGGCCACGGTGGTCACCTTCCCCGGGCCCATCCTCAGCAACTTCCCCCAGTCCAGCGTGGTGGGCTCCTCAGGAGCCCCTGTGGTGGGAGGCTTTGGAGGCCGTGGGGGCTCTGGGGGCCGTGGGGGCTATGGAGGCTACGGAGGCTTTGGAGGCTACGGAGGCTCTGGCAGCTGTGGAGGCTTTGGAGGCTATGGCAGCTGTGGAGGCTTTGGAGGCTATGGCAGCTGTGGAGGCTATGGAGCCTATGGCTGCTATGGAAGCTATGGGAGCGGCTGTGGCATCTGCTAAGCCCCAGATCTCCTTGGGCTTCCCTGCTGCATCTGCCCTGGGCCTGCTCCAGCAGCCTCTTTTGCCCTCTACCAGCAGATGCAAAGCTCTCTGCCCCTCTCTAGGCTGCTGCCAAGCTGCTGCTTGACCTTTCTGGTCCTCCTTATTAGCCCAGAGCAGCCTTGCACAGCCCCAGCTGGAGGCTTCAGGCTTTGCAGCTCTGCCTTCAGGAGCTCCTCTGTTCCTGTGCCCCAGCAGAGCTGTGCTGCTCCTCGGCTGAGTGTCCTCTGCTCTGCCCAGCTCCAGCACTCCCTACCTGCAGCAGGAGCGGAGAATCCTTGGGCTGCAGGCCAGGGCTGTGCCCTGCTGCAGCCTCCTGCTGCTTGTGTTTGCAGCTGATGGTTTCTCTGTGGCTTTGTTTCGCTGCCTCTTGTGTTTTTCCATCTGAATTAAAGAGTCTGCCTTGCATCAAGAACTTTTGTTTCTCCCTGGGTCTGAATTTGCTCTCCCTTGTGGTTGGGATTTTGTGTGGAGCTGAGGAAGGTTGGGAAAGATTGGATGAGAATTGGTTTGCTGGGAATGGTTGTGGCAAGTCTGAATGTCTCAGAGCAAAGGCTTGAGAGCTGCAAGCCAGGGAAGCTGCTTGGAGATCAGAGACTCCCTGAGGCTGGGAAAGCTCTCCCAGGTCATGCACCCCAGCCCTCAACCCAACACCACCTTGGCCACTGAACATATCCCCAGGTCCCATGGCCAAACGGGTTTTGAATGCCTCCAGGGATGGGGATTCAGCCTCCCCTGCCCTGGGCAGCCTGTCCCAGGGCCTCAGAACCCTCTCAGTGAAGAAGGTTTCTCTAATGCCCAACCTGAACCTCCCTCGCTGCAGCCTGAGGCCTTTCCCTCTTGCCCTGTGGCTGGCTGCAGGGCAGGAGCAGGAGGTGGCTGCAGGGCAGCAGCAGGAGGTGGCTGCAGGGCAGCAGCAGGAGGTGGCCGTGGGACAGGAAGTGTCTGGATCGCCACCTGCAGGCTGTGCCCAGCGGCTGGTTATGCAGCAGCGCCCTCAGCAGGCTCTGGCTTTACAGCTGCGCCTGCTGCAGGCTGCGTTGGTTAGGGGCCTGTGAGCAGCCCTTACATCTATATTTGCCTTATCCTCCTCTTCTTCCTCATCAAACTCCTCTGCCTCTCTGTCCCATGCCCTGTCCTTGCCCCCCCGCCAGCAGCAATTCCTCTGCAGGAGTCCCTCTGGCACTGCTGGGCTCTGCAGCTGCTCCCCCCAGGGCCTGCCTGAGGCCCAGCTCCGCACTCCTCCTGCTCCTCCTCTCCATCCATTCAGGATTCTCTTCCCCTCAGCAGCCAGCCCTGTGCTGCCTGCCTCCTGCTGTGGCTCAGGCCATGCTACTCTTTCTCTGCCCCATGCCAGGAGCTGCCAGCTGCCCTTGCTCAGGGCACTGTTCCTGACCCTGCCCCCTCCTCCCCTGCCCCTTCAATAAAAGCTTTCTTGCATTGCAACATTGATCTTTGCTTGGAGTTGATCCTTCAGCCACAGCCAAGAGCCCAAGGCTGAGGATGGATTCCCATCAGTGTCCCAGGCAGCTCCCAGCTGGGGCCTTGCCAGGGCAACCTGCAGGAGCTGCCTCCTTGGCTCCTCCTGCCTGCCCTCAAGCTTCAAAACCACAACAGCAGCAGGTAGCCAGAGTGGGGACTTCTTCCCTGCCCCTGACAGCAGCTGCTCCTTCCTTGCTTTTTACCCCCCCGGACCATGAACCCCAACCCAGGAGCAGCCCCCAAGGTGGCATTAGCCTGGCAGAGCCCAGGGCAAGGTCTCTGGAGGAGACCTCTCTTGCAGGGGCTGTTCCCCCTGGGTGGTCCACATTGGCGTTGCCGGGGGGAAGATCAGAGCATGGGACACAGAGGCAGAGGAGTTTGATGAGGAAGAAGAGGAGGATAAGGCAAATATAGATGTATGGGCTGCTCACAGGCCCCTAACCAACGCAGCCTGCAGCAGGCGCAGCTGTAAAGCCAGAGCCTGCTGAGGGCGCTGCTGTGCAACCAGCCGCTGGGCACAGCCAGCAGGTGGCGCTCCAGACACGGCCTGTCCCACGGCCACCTCCTGCTGCTGCCCTCCAGCCAGCCACAGGGCAAGAGGGAAGGGCCTCAGGCTGCAGCAAGGGAGGTTCAGGTTGGGCATTAGAGAAACCTTCTTCACTGAGAGGGTTCTGAGGCCCTGGGACAGGCTGCCCAGGGCAGGGGAGGCTGAATCCCCATCCCTGGAGGCATTCAAAACCCGTTTGGCCATGGGACCTGGAGATATGTTCAGTGGCCAAGGTGGTGTTGGGTTGAGGGTTGGGGTACATGCAGCTCTCAAGCCTTTGCTCTGAGACATTCAGACTTGCCACAACCATTCCCAGCAAACCAATTCTCATCCAATCTTTCCCAACCTTCCTCAGCTCCACACAAAATCCCAACCACAAGGGAGAGCAAATTCAGACCCAGGGAGAAATAAAAGTTCTTGATGCAAGGCAAACTCTTTAATTCAGATGGAAAAACACAAGAGGCAGCGAAACAAAGCCACAGAGAAACCATCAGCTGCAAACACAAGCAGCAGGAGGCTGCAGCAGGGCACAGCCCTGGCCTGCAGCCCAAGGATTCTCCGCTCCTGCTGCAGGTAGGGAGTGCTGGAGCTGGGCAGAGCAGAGGACACTCAGCCGAGGAGCAGCACAGCTCTGCTGGGGCACAGGCACAGAGGAGCTCCTGAAGGCAGAGCTGCAAAGCCTGAAGCCTCCAGCTGGGGCTGTGCAAGGCTGCTCTGGGCTAATAAGGAGGACCAGAAAGGTCAAGCAGCAGCTTGGCAGCAGCCTAGAGAGGGGCTGAGAGCTTTGCATCTGCTGGTAGAAGGCAAAAGAGGCTGCTGGAGCAGGCCCAGGGCAGATGCAGCAGGGAAGCCCAAGGACATGTGGGGCTTAGCAGATGCCACAGCCGCTCCCATAGCTTCCATAGCCTCCACAGCTGCCAGAGCCTCCGTAGCCTCCATAGCCTCCAAAGCCTCCGTAGCCTCCGTAGCCCCCACGGCCCCCAGAGCCCCCACGGCCTCCAAAGCCTCCCACCACAGGGGCTCCTGAGGAGCCCACCACGCTGGACTGGGGGAAGTTGCTGAGGATGGGCCCGGGGAAGGTGACCACCGTGGCCGGGGGCTGGATCACCACCGTGGAGTCAGGGCACTGCTGCACGCAGGGCTGGTTGCAGGTGTCGGCCAGGGGGGTAGGGCTGCACACCCCACAGGGAGCACACAGGCTGGAGCAGGACATCTTGGCCTTCAGGAAGGAGAGCTGCAAGACAAGGCACAGCTGTGCTCACAGTCACAGAGCAGTAGGTCTTGGGAGGGCCCTCTGGAGGTCAGCAAGGTCAAGGCCCTGCCAAAGCAGTGACCCAGGGCAGGGCACACAGGAACTCATCCACACAGGGCTTGGAAGTGCCCAGAGGAGGAGAGTCCACAGCTCCTCAGGGCAGCCTGATCCTGGGCTCCAGCACCCTCCCACTAAAGAAGTTGCTGCCCATGTGGAGCTGGCACTTCCTGGCTTCCAGCTCACATCCATCCTCCCTGCTCCTGCTCCTGGGCACTGCTGCAAGGAGCCTGGCCCCTTCCTCTGGACACCCAGCCTCAGATATATAGAGGCATTGGTAAGGTCCCCTCTCAGCCTTCTCTTCTCCAGACTCTACAGCCTCAGCCCAAAGCCCTCCTGGCCCTCTGCCCTGGCAGCCTGCAGCCCAGGGCCTGCTCTGCAGCCACTCAGGAGGCTGCAGCACAATCTCCTGGGAGCACAGCTGCAATGCTGCTTCCCAGCCCTTGCTCCCCTCATGCTCCCTGCTGCTTCCTGGCCCACAGCAGGCAGCAACAGCTGCCCCAAGCTGCCCAAGCACTGGAGTCCAGTGGAGCAGAAAGCCTGTGCTGAGCAGGGGAAGCTGCAGGCAGGGCTTGGCCTTTACCTGGGTGCTGAGGAGAGTGGAGTGGAGGAAGGTGGATGGAGGCTGTGGGGCCCTCAGCCCTTTTATACCATCCCAGAGCCCGGGGGGCATTGGCCAAGGGGTGGTGGCACAAGCCCCAGCTAATCCCCTCCCCAAGTGCACCTGATGAAGCAAAGCCAGATGCCAGCCAATTACATCCACTCTAATTGGCTACAGAAGCCAGCAAAGGTGCCCTGGAGAAGCCAGAGGTGGTGGGAGGGCTGCAGGGTGACACAGAGGCATGAAAGGCTGAGTGCTGCTGGGGGTGACCTCATGGCTCCCACAAACCCCAGCCTGTGCCTAATCCCCCAGCATGACCTGGTGTGGAGGAGTCCTGGGCAGCCTGCAGGAGCTCTCTGCAATGTTGGGCACAGCCTCTCATTACCTCTCTTTTACAGGCTGCTAAAGTGGGGCTTGGGCAAGTGAAGCCATCACACCCCAGCCAGGAAGCTCCCAAGGGCCAGCCATTGCCCCACGCTGGCACAGGCTGAGGAGCTGGCAGCAGTGCAGCCCAAGGGCAGCCTAAGGCCTTGGGCACTTTCCTGCCACTGCAGGCAAGGCTGAGTTGGAGCTTCCCTGCTGCCTTGGTGGTCGTGCCAAGAGCAGAGGAGAGGAAGCTCTGGGTGTGAGGAGTGGTGGCACAGAGGTGGGAGGGCAGTGGTGGCCCAGAGGTGGGAGGGCAGTGCTGGCACAGAGGTGGGAGGGCAGTGGTGGCACAGAGGAGGGAGGGCAGGGGTGGCATAGAGGTGGGAGGGCAGTGGTGGCACAGAGGAGGGAGGGCAGTGGTGGCACAGAGGTGGGAGGGCAGTGGTGGCACAGAGGAGGAAGGGCAGTGGCGGCCCAGAGGAGGGAGGGCAGTGGTGGCACAGAGGAGGGAGGGCAGTGGTGGCACAGAGGTTGGAGGGCAGTGGTGGCACAGAGGTGGAAGGGCAGTGGTGGCACAGAGGAGGGAGGGCAGTGGGACACTGGGCACCTGTGTGAGGGGAGATGTGCAGGGAGTGTGAGGAGGACAAGGACAGGAGCAGGACACTCAGCTGCTTTAGCTACCTCTGGCAGTGAGGGCTTCCCTCAGCCCTCCTCTCAGGCTACTTGGGCCCAGAGATCTTCTGCAGGAGGCCCAGGAGCCCTGCCCATGAGCAGAGGGGGGATTAGGGGCCCCCCGGGGCGGCTGGGTGCCGCCAGCTCAGCTCCAGCAGCCCCTGCTCTGTGCTGCTGCTGTGTCACCTCCTGGCCCTCCCTCCGCGTCCCCTCTGCAGCTCAGGAGTGCAGAGCAGTGCTGCCAGCACCAAGCACATAAATGTCTCAGCCCAGTGTCATGAAGCTTCTCTGCTTGGCTGTGCCAGCAGCTGCATTTTTACAAGCAGCCCTTGGCCCCAGGGCTCTGGGATGGTATAAAAGGGCTGAGGGCCCCACAGCCTCCATCCACCTTCCTCCACTCCACTCTCCTCAGCACCCAGGTAAGGCCAAGCCCTGCCTGCAGCTTCCCCTGCTCAGCACAGGCTTTCTGCTCCACTGGACTCCAGTGCTTGGGCAGCTTGGGGCAGTTGTTGCTGCCTGCTGTGGGCCAGGAAGCAGCAGGGAGCATGAGGGGAGCGAGGGCTGGGAAGCAGCATTGCAGCTGTGCTCCCAGGGGATTGTGCTGCAGGCTCCTGAGCGGCTGCAGAGCAGGTCCTGGGCTGCAGGCTGGCAGGGCAGAGGGCCAGGAGGGCTTTGGGCTGGGGCCCTGCAGTGAGCACAGCTGTGCCTTGTCTTGCAGCTCTCCTTCCTGAAGGCCAAGATGTCCTGCTCCAGCCTGTGTGCTCCCTGTGGGGTGTGCAGCCCTACCCCCCTGGCCGACACCTGCAACCAGCCCTGCGTGCAGCAGTGCCCTGACTCCACGGTGGTGATCCAGCCCCCGGCCACGGTGGTCACCTTCCCCGGGCCCATCCTCAGCAACTTCCCCCAGTCCAGCGTGGTGGGCTCCTCAGGAGCCCCTGTGGTGGGAGGCTTTGGAGGCCGTGGGGGCTCTGGGGGCCGTGGGGGCTACGGAGGCTACGGAGGCTATGGAGGCTACGGAGGCTCTGGCAGCTGTGGAGGCTTTGGAGGCTATGGAGGCTCTGGCAGCTGTGGATATGGTGGCTGGGGCCGGGGCAGCTGTGGCATCTGCTAAGCCCCACACTGGATGCAGCCACAGCTGAAGGAGTCCTGCAGACAAGCCCCTGGCACATCCCAGCCTCCCCCCCTCGCTGGAGGTGATTCCCCTTGGCATCGCTGGGCTCCACGGCTTGGATCCCCTGTGCCCGCCTGGTGCCCAGCGCTGCCTCCCTGCTGCCCAGCCTGAGCTTCTCTTCAAGACTCTTCGCCTCCTGACGACAGAGACGTGGCCTGGATGTCTGCTCCTGCAGCATGGCTGATGGCCAATGTCACCCTGCCCGCTGCCAGGGCACAGGGACGGCCCTGCCCCAGGCCCAGCTCTTCTCCCACCCCCTCCTGCCCTGCAGCTGCAATAAAATCTCTCTTGCATCGCAATGTTGACCTTTGGTCCTTCCTCCTTCTCTCCCTCTCCTCCCACACCTCAGAGTGTCTGGAGGCTGTGAGGAGTTTGCAGTCAGCCAGGAGAGCTGACCTGGCTTTGGGCTGTCCCAGACCCCCCACAGCATGCTCAGTGCAAAGGAGATGTTTGGCGCCCAGAGGAACTCCTCCTGCTGAGAGCCTTCTGCTGCCTCTCCCCAGGGCCCTCTGTCCTGTGCCCTGTGACCACTGGAGCTCTGCTGGGCTCAGCCCAACTTTGTTTCACATTGGCTTTGGGATCCCTTCGGTTGTTTCCTTAACTCCATTTTCCTTCCAGCCCCTGGGATTCCTCTGCTCTTCCCAAGCCCTCTTCCCAGCTGGAGAGGGATCCCTGTGTGATGGAGCTTGGCTCAGTGGAGACTCCCTGATGTCTGCTCTGGCTGGGTTGGGTGGAGCTGGGCCCAGGGGGCTACTCAGGTGACTGGGTTGGGTGGGGGGTATCACTGTCTGGCATGGGCAGCAGCTGCAAGCAGCAAGCCTGTGCCTGCCATAGATGATGGCAGAGAGCTCTCTGGGAGCCTGGAGGCTGCCGGGGGGGAGCGGCAGGCAGGGCGGCAAGCGGCGCCACGGCGGCAGAGGTGCCTGCAAGCCTCGGTGGCTCCGCATCGGCCACAGCCTCCTGCTGGCACCGGCAGCCACATCAGGGGCTGACCCGGGCCCGGCAGGGGTGGCAGTGGCCGCAGCGAGCGGTGGCAGGGGTCTGCTCCCCCTTCGTCCCTCACTCCCTCCCACACCTTGACGCTGAGTCTGTGGTGCTAAGCGCAAGCGGCAAGAGGAGCTGCGAGGTTGCCCTCACCGGCCGCAGCCTCCTGCCAGCCTGGCAGCTGCCACAGCAATTGGCTCCAGCCCAGGCACAGCGCCCAAGTTGGCATTAGCCTGGCAGAGCCCACGGCAAGGTCCATGGAGGAGGCCTCTCTTGCAGGAGGTGCTCCCCCTGGGCTGCTCCACATTGCCACTGTCGGGGGGCATGGGCATGGGACGGAGAGGCAGAGGAGGAAGAGGAAGATAAGGCATATATGGATGTAGGGGCTGCTCACAGACCCCAAACCAACGCAGCCAGCAGCAGGCGCAGCTGTAAAGGCAGAGCCCGCAGAGGGCGCTGCGGCGCAACCAGCCGCTGGGCACAGCCAGCAGGTGGCGCTCCAGACACCTCCTGTCCTGCAGCCTCCCCCTGCTCCTGTCCCGCAGCCTCGTCCTGCTCCAAAGCTGCGGAGGAGCTGGGGGGGTCTGAATTGGATCCTAGCAGGGCAAAAAGCAAGGGGCTGGGAACTGGGCAGGCAGCAAGGCCACTGTGGGGTTCTGCAGCTCTTCTTGGGGCGGAGAGTGCAGGAGAGCAAAGTGGGGAGTGGACAGGGAGGGCAAGGAAGGAGCAGCTGCTGTCAGGGGCTGGGAAGAAGTCCCCACTCTGGCTACCTGCTGCAGAGGTTGTCAAGCTTAAGAGCAGGCAGGAGGAGCCAAGGAGGCAGCTCCTGCAGGCTGCCCTGGCAAGGCCCCAGCTGGGAGCTGCCTGGGACACTGATGGGAATCCATCCTCAGCCTTGGGCTATTGGCTATTAGCCAATTAAAGGGGGGCGGTGGACGGGGACAGAGAGCTTTGGGAGTGTGCTTGGGAAGTGTAAATGGATTCGTGGAGCGATGTGTGGAGAGGTTTGAGGTCTGCCCAGGCTCAAGTCGCGGTGTTGCGGCGCTCCTCCAGCGCCTCTGCTCCGCGCCCAGCGCTGGTCCTGGCCTTTATTCTGGGGCAAACTGTTGGCAGTCAAGGTTCAGCAGTGACCTCGCTTGGCACAGGGGGAAGGTGACCACGGCAGGGGGGGCTGAGCTCGGGCACTGACACGGAAGGGCCTCCCAAGCCCGGCCCTAGAATCGGCTCAGAACCTGCAGCGCAGCAGGGCCACCAGGGACCCCCCGCAGCGAGACCTCTCCTCCCCCCCCGGGGCACCTCCAGCCACAGCCGTTTGTCCCCTGCAAAGGCAGAACAGGCCCCAGCCCTGGCCCCACCCACCGCCCCAGCCCCTCCCTGGCCCCGCTCCGGCCCCGCCCCGCGGCAGCATTTCAGCTCTCCAGCAGCCTGGGAAGCTCCTTGGGGACGTTTGCTGCGGAGCCTGCGCCGCCTGCGGGCAGGGAGGGTGCAGCAGCACCGCCAGGATGCCCTAGCGAGCGGCGTTCCGGTGTCCTGCAGCAGCAGCCTGGGGGCACAGCTGTGCCCAGCAGCCTCTGCTCCTGCTGCTTCTTGCTTGGGACAAGGAACTGAGCCCCACCTGCCTCCAGCTTCCTCCCAGGGAGCTGCAGAGAGCCAGGAGGTCTCCCCTCAGCCTCCTCTTCTCCAGCCTCAACACCCCCAGCTCCCTCAGCTGCTCCTCCCCAGCCCTCTTCTCCAGACCCTTCCCCACCTTCCTTGCCCTTCTCTGGACATGCTCCAGAGGCCAAGCCTCTGAGCTGCCCCCAGGTCTGGCCTGTAGGGCCAGAAGGGAATCATCAAGCACAACCAGGAGCCGATGTTGTGATGCAAGAGAGATTTTATTGCAGTCCCAGGGCAGGACAAAGCTTAGAGCAGAGCAGAGCTGTGGCCAAGGGCAGCTCACGACCCCTGGCAGTAGGCAGGCAGCCAGCATGAGCTGTGCTGCAGGAGCAGGCAGCCAGCAGGGACCCTCCCCAGCAGTGGGCCAAGGCTCCTGCAGGGATGCTGAGGCAGAGCAGGGCAAAGGCAGAGCTGGGCGGAAAGCAGGAAGGAGGCAGCCAGGCTCCAGAGCCCAGCGCAGCCAGCAGCAGGTCCTTTCCTCAGGGCTGAGTGGGGACCTGCCAGGGCTTCTCTGGAGCTCTCCTTCATCTGTGGTTGGATCCAGGCTGGGGCTCAGCAGGGCACACAGCAGCCCCTGAGGTACCGAGAGCCACAGCCCCAGCCCCCGTAGCCCCCCCAGCCCCCATAGCCCCCACAGCCCCCAAAGATTCCATAGCCTCCCCAGCCCCCAAGGCCTCCATAGCCTCCATAGCGACCAAAAGTGCCCCCATAGCCACCCCCCAAGCCCGGGGACTCCTGCAGAGCCCACGATGCTGGACTGAGGGAAGTTGCTGAGGATGGGCCCAGGGCAGGTGACCACCGTGGCCGGGGGCTGGATCACCACCGTGGAGTCAGGGCACTGCTGCACGCAGGGCTGGTTGCAGCTCTCAGCCAGGGGGGTAGGGCTGCACACCCCACAGGGAGCACACAGGCTGGAGCAGGACATCATTCAGGCAGGCAACAGACCTGGGGAAGGGAGCAGGGGTGAGGAGAGGCTGGGCAAGGGAGGGACAGGTCCCCAGGAGGCTTCCAGGATCTGGACTTACCCAGGAGATGAGGAGAGTCGAGCGGAGGAAGCTGGATGGAGGCTGTGGAGCCCTCAGCTCTTTTATACAGGTCCCAGAGCGCCTGGGGCAGCGGCCAAGGGGTGGTGGCACCAACCCCAGCAGGTAATGACCCAAATGAGCCAGGCCCACCCTCTGCTCCGGGGGCACTGCCATGATAATGGTGCTGGGGAAGGAGGGACAGGAGGGACGCGTCGTGACACAGCAGGGCATGGCAGGCACGAAGCTGCTGCAGCTGATCTGGTGTCACCACCACAGCCTTGATCTGCCCTAATCCCCCCTCTGCTGATGCTGCCCAGCCACAAGCTCAGGGCTCTGCCCACCTGTGCCCTCCACACCCTCATTAGCTCTTTCTTACAAGCTACCAAAGAGCAGCTCCAGGTCCACCTGCTCCAGGCCCTCCCAAACACCCTGGGGGCTGGGGCCCTGCTGGGGGCACGTCAGGAGCACCCCTGAACCTTGGCTATTTTCAAGCCCCTGCTGGAGGCTGTGAGGAGTTTGCAGTCAGCCAGGAGAGCTGACCTGGCTTTGGGCTGTCCCAGACCCCCCACAGCATGCTCAGTGCAATGGAGATGTTTGGCGCCCAGAGGAACTCCTCCTGCTGAGAGCCTTCTGCTGTCTCTCCCTCGGGGACCCTCTGTCCTGTGCCCTGTGCCCACTGCAGCTCCGCTGGGCCCAGCCCAACTTTGGTTCCTTTGATTTGATTCCTTTGATTTGGTTCCCTTTGTGGATCCCTTTGGTTGTTTCCTTAACTCCATTTTCCTTCCAGCCCCTGGGATTCCTCTGCTCTTCCCAACCACTCTTTCCCGCTGGAGAGGGATCCCTGTGTGATGGAGCTTGGCTAAAAGGAGGCTCCCTGATGGCTGCTCAGGCTGGGTTGGGTGAGGGTGGCCCCGGGGGCTGCTCTGGTGTCTGGCTCGGGTGTGTGGTGGCCCAAGGGGGCTGCTCTGGTGCCTGCCTTGGGTGAGGGTGGCCCTGGGGGGCTGCTCTGGTGCCTGCCTTGGGTGAGGGTGGCCCTGGGGGGCTGCTCTGGCTGGGTGTGGTGGGAGTGGCCCCGGGGCTGCTCTGTAGCTGGGTTGGGTTGGGCTGACCCCGGGGGCTACTCTGGTGCCTGGCTTGGGTGGGGGGGTGTCACTGTCTGGCATGGGCAGCAGCTGCAAGTAGCAAGCCTGTGCCTGCCATAGATGATGGCAGAGAGCTCTCTGTGAGCCTGGAGGCTGCCGGTGCCGGCAGGAGGCTGTGGCCGACGCGGAGCCACCGAGGCTTGCAGGCACCTCTGCCGCCGTGGCGCCGCTTGCCGCCCTGCCTGCCGCTCCCCCCCGGCAGCCTCCAGGCTCACAGAGAGCTCTCTGCCATCATCTATGGCAGGCGCAGGCTTGCTGCTTGCAGCTGCTGCCCATGCCAGACAGTGACGACCCCCACAATCCAGGCACAAGAGCAGCCCCCGGGGCCACCCCCACCCAACCCAGCTGCCACAGCAGCCCCTGGGGGAGAGGCAGCAGAAGGCTCTCAGCAGAAGGAATTCCTCTGGGCGCCAAACATCTCCTTTGCACTGAGCATGCTGTGGGGGGTCTGGGACAGCCCAAAGCCAGGTCAGCTCTCCTGGCTGACTGCAAACTCCTCACAGCCTCCAGCAGGGGCTTGGAAGTAGCCAGGGTTCAGGGATGCTCCTGACGTGCCCCCAGCAGCCCCCAGGGCGGTTGAGAGGGACTGGAGCAGGTGGACCTGGAGCTGCCCAGCTGCAATGCCTCTCTTTGGCAGCTTGTAAAAGAGAGCTAATGAGGGTGTGGAGGGCACAGGTGGGCAGAGCCCTGTGCTTGTGGCTGGGCAGCATCAGCAGAGGGGGGATTAGGGCAGATCAAGGCTGTGGTGGTGACACCAGATCAGCTGCAGCAGCTTCGTGCCTGCCATGCCCTGCTGTGTCACGACGCGTCCCTCCTGGCCTTCCTTCCCCAGCACCATTATCATGGCAGTGCCCCCGGAGCAGAGGGTGGGCCTGGCTCATTTGGGTGATTACCTGCTGGGGTTGGTGCCACCACCCCTTGGCCGCTGCCCCAGGCGCTCTGGGACCTGTATAAAAGAGCTGAGGGCTCCACAGCCTCCATCCAGCTTCCTCCGCTCGACTCTCCTCATCTCCTGGGTAAGTCCAGCTCCTGGAAGCCTCTTGGGGACCTGTGCCTGCCTTGCCCAGCCTCTCCTCACCCCTGCTCCCTTCCCCAGGTCTCTTGGCTGCCTGAAAGATGTCCTGCTCCAGCCTGTGTGCTCCCTGTGGGGTGTGCAGCCCTACCCCCCTGGCTGAGAGCTGCAACCAGCCCTGCGTGCAGCAGTGCCCTGACTCCACGGTGGTGATCCAGCCCCCGGCCACGGTGGTCACCTGCCCTGGGCCCATCCTCAGCAACTTCCCTCAGTCCAGCAGCGTGGGCTCTGCAGGAGTCCCCGGGCTTGGGGGTGGCTATGGGGGCACTTTTGGTCGCTATGGAGGCTATGGAGGCCTTGGGGGCTGGGGAGGCTATGGAATCTTTGGGGGCTGTGGGGGCTATGGGGGCTGGGGCTGTGGCTCTCGGTACCTCAGGGGCTGCTGTGTGCCCTGCTGAGCCCCAGCCTGGAGCTGGCCACAGATGAAGGAGAGCTCCAGAGAAGCCCTGGCAGGTCCCCACTCAGCCCTGAGGAAAGGACCTGCTGCTGGCTGCGCTGGGCTCTGGAGCCTGGCTGCCTCCTTCCTGCTTTCCGCCCAGCTCTGCCTTTGCCCTGCTCTGCCTCAGCATCCCTGCAGGAGCCTTGGCCCACTGCTGGGGAGGGTCCCTGCTGGCTGCCTGCTCCTGCAGCACAGCTGATGCTGGCTGCCTGCCTACTGCCAGGGGTCGTGAGCTGCCCTTGGCCACAGCTCTGCTCTGCTCTAAGCTTTGTCCTGCCCTGGGACTGCAATAAAATCTCTCTTGCATCACAACATTGGCTCCTGGTTGTGCTTGATGCTTCCCTTCTAGCCCTACAGGCCAGACCTGGGGGCAGCTCAGAGGCTTGGCCTCTGGAGCATGTCCAGAGAAGGGCAAGGAAGGTGGGGAAGGGTCTGGAGAAGAGGGCTGGGGAGGAGCAGCTGAGGGAGCTGGGAGTGTTGAGGCTGGAGAAGAGGAGGCTGAGGGGAGAGCTCCTGGCTCTCTACAGCTCCCTGGGAGGAAGCTGGAGGCAGGTGGGGCTCAGTTCCTTGTCCCAAGCAAGAAGCAGCAGGAGCAGAGGCTGCTGGACACAGCTGTGCCCCCAGGCTGCTGCTGCAGGACCCCGGAACGCCGCTCGCTAGGGCATCCTGGCGGTGCTGCTGCACCCTCCCTGCCCGCAGGCGGCGCAGGCTCCGCGGCAGGTCCGGAGAAGGGCGAGGAAGGTGGGGAAGGGTCTGGAGAAGAGGGCTGGGGAGCCGCTCGCCAGAGGACGACCCTGCCGGACCTCCCTGCCGCCCAGGGAGTCCTCCCGGCTCGCAAAGCCGCGAAAAGAAAGCGAAGAGCCAGGCAGAAAGCTCTCGGTTCCAAGCGGAGCGCTCCCGGTCCCCACTGCCGGCCCCCAATGCCGGCCCCCAATGCCGGTCCCGATCGGCTCTGCAGCCCAGTGGGTTGTGCCAGCTTGCCCCCGGGCACCCTTCACCTTCGCTGCCTCCTGCCCATACATCACCCTGCTCCAACCCGCTGAGCTGCCCACGTTAAACAAGCCCCAGGAGGGGGTGGGGACAGGGAGGGGCTGCTTGTGCCACCCCCCACTGGGGATGGGGACAAGGAGAGGCTGCTTGTGCCACCCCCCCACGGGGGATGGGGACAGGGAGGGGCTGCTTGTGCCACCCCCCACGGGGGATGGGGACAGGGAGGGGCTGCTTGTGCCACCCCCCACGGGGGATGGGGACAGGGAGAGGCTGCTTGTGCCACCCCCCACGGGGGATGGGGACAGGGAGAGGCTGCTTGTGCCACCCCCCACGGGGGATGGGGACAGGCAGAGGCTGCTTGTGCCACCCCCCTCGGGGGATGGGGACAGGGAGGGGCTGCTTGTGCCAACCCCCACTGGGGATGGGCTGCTTGTGCCACCCCCCCCACGGGTGCTGTGGACAAGGAGAGGCTGCTTGTGCCTCCCCCCACGGGGGATGGGGACAGGGATGGGCTGCTTCTGCCAACCCCCACGGGGCATGGGGACAGGGAGAGGCTGCTTGTGCCAACCCCCCACAGGTGCTAGGAGAGGAAGGGGCTGCTTGTGCCACCCCCCGCAGGTGCTAGGAGAGGAAGGGGCTGCTTGTGCCACCCTCTCCGGTTGCCAGCAGCCCTGCTGAGCCCAGTTGCCATGGCACTGGACACGGAGATGTAACCGGAGCCAGCAGAGCCATCGCAGGAACCTTCCCCGGGAGCAGCCCTGGCTTTGTCCTGCTCTGTGCCAGGCACCCTGGCACTTTCTGGGCTCTCAGAAGCTGTTTGTCCTCCAGCACCAGGCACCAGGCACCTGGATCCAGCACCTGGAGGGAGGCTGCAGCCTGGTCCAAGCAGCTTCTCAGCCCCGTGGCGACTCAGAGACCCTTTGGACGCTTCCTGGCCCCAGCCTCCAGCCAGCTGCCAGGGCTGGCGATGCCCTCCCCCCTCCTCTGCCCCCCTCAGCACCCCGGGAGCACACAGTAAGTTCATGCACCCTGGGATCCTGGGTGCCCAAAGAGCTACTCTGGCAATGCCCTCACTCCCCAGACTCCCCCTCCCCTCATCTCTGCTGGCCACAAAGGTCTGCAGCAGGCAGAGAGCGAGCTCGGGGCTGGGGTCTTACAAGGAGCAAGGGAGGGGCCAAGAGGAAAGGGCCTCAGGTGGCACCATGGGAGGTGGAGGTTGGGCAGCAGAAGAAACTTCTCCTTTGGAAGGCTTCTCCAAGCCTGGCACAGGCTGCCCAGGGGCTGTGGGGGTGCTGAGTCCCCCACCCCCGGGGGGGGGTTGGGTTCAAAGCTGCAGAGCTGTGGTGCTGAGGGCCAGGGCTGAGCCCCAGCCAGGGCTGGAGAATGCTTGGAGTGGAGGAGCTCTGTGGAAAGGTCTTTCCCTCCCTTGAAGCTTCAGCAGCCAAGAGGCTGCCACACTTTGCTCGTGATTGGGTTTAATTAGCAGCAAAGGACTCCTGCTGGTGCCAAGAGCCCCCCCGGGGGCGCGGGCGGTGCCAGCTCCGGCTGCCTGCTCGCCCTCTTCTTCTCTTGCAGGCAGCTCCTTCCCCCTGCCCATGGCTTCCCAGGAGGCTGCCGAGCCAGGAGCCCAACCTGCAGCTTCCCCCACCCCCAAAAAGAGCCAGAAGAAAGGGAAGGAGAAGCCTGAGGCTGCAGAAGGTGCCCGGGGGGCAGCGGGACCGGAGGCTGAGATCCAGGAGCTCACCCGCGCCGGGCACCGGGCGCTGGCGCTGGGCGAGGGCAGGGAGGCCCTGGGGTGCTTCAGGAAGGCTCTTCTGCTCTCAGGGGGCACAGCCAGCCCCCAGCTCCGCAGGATTTGTGCCTTCAACCTGGGGGCCGCCTACGTGGAGACAGGGAAGCCCAAAAAGGGCCTGGAGTTCCTCCTCCAGTGCCAGCCCTCGGCAGGGGACGGCCGGGAGGAGCTTCAGGACCTTTCCTTCAGCCTCGGGGCAGCACAGGAAGGGCTCCAGGACTTCCCGAAGGCTCTGCAGCCTTTTAGCCAAGCCCTGGGGCACGACCAGGTGGCACAGGCTGGCAGCCGGGCCGGGACCCAGGTGCAGATGGGCTGCTGCTACCTGGGCATGAAGGACCCAGCCAGGGCTGCCCGCTGCTTCCTGGAGGCTGCCCGCAGCTACAGGGAGGCTGCCAGCCCCGAGGGCACCGCGGTGGCTCTGAGCAGGGCCAGCAGCTCCATGCTGCAGAGCCAGAGGTTTGGGGCAGCTGAGATCCTGGGGGTGCTGGCCCAGTGCCACTCACTCTGTGACTCCATCCCTGAGCCAAGGCTGAGAGGTATCCCCCCTGCCCCCCCCCCCCCCCCCAGACCAAGCCCCGACCCCTCCTGGGTTGGGTTGGGTTGGGTTGGGTTGGGGGCTTGGAACTGGATGATCTTCAACCTTCAACCCTCCCACTTCAACCTTCCCACTCCTGGCATGAGTTGGATTGGAAAGGCCCTTGAAGACTTTGCCCCTGGCAGGGGGCTTGGAGCTGGATGATCTTCAAGCTGCCACCAGCCCAGGTTGCTCCAAGCCTCCTCCAACCTCCCCTTGGACACCTCCAGGCAGGAGGCAGCCACAGCCTCCCTGGGCAACCTGTGCCAGTTCCTCCTCACCCTCCCTGTGAAGAGTTTCTTCCCCAGCCCCAGGCCCAACCTCTCCTCTTCCATCCTTCAGATCCGTTCCCCTCCCCCCTCCTGGTCCTCCCCCTCCCAAGGTCTTGCCAGAACTCCTTCCCCCAGCTCCTCTGCAGCCCTTCCTTCAGCTCCCTCCTAGGATGCCCACTCCTAAGGGGGTGATGCCCTCTCCTAAGGGGGTGATGCCCACTCCTAAGGGGTGATTCCCACTCCTAAGGGGGTGATGCCCTCTCCTAAGGGGTGATTCCCACTCCTAAGGGGGTGATGCCAACTCCTAGGGGGGTGATGCCCACTCCTAAGGGGTGATTCCCACTCCTAAGGGGTGATGCCCTCTCCTAAGGGGTGATTCCCACTCCTAAGGGGGTGATGCCAACTCCTAGGGGGGTGATGCCCACTCCTAAGGGGTGATTCCCACTCCTAAGGGGGTGATGCCCTCTCCTAAGGGGTGATTCCCACTCCTAAGGGGGTGATGCCAACTCCTAGGGGGGTGATGCCCACTCCTAAGGGGTGATTCCCACTCCTAAGGGGTGATGCCCACTCCTAGGGGGGTGATGCCCACCCCTAAGGGGTGATTCCCACTCCTAAGGGGTGATGCCCACTCCTAGGGGGGTGATGCCCACTCCTAAGGGGTGATTCCCACCCCTAAGGGGGTGATGCCCACTCCTAGGGGGTGATGCCCTCTCCTAAGGGGGTGATGCCCTCTCCTAGGGGGTGATGCCCACTCCTAAGGGGGTGATGCCCACTCCTAAGGGGTGATGCCCACTCCTATGGGGGTGATGCCCACTCCTAAGGGGGTGATGCCCACTCCTAAGGGGTGATTCCCACTCCTAAGGGGGTGATGCCCACTCCTAGGGGGTGATGCCCTCTCCTAGGGGGTGATGCCCACCACCAACTTCTCCTTTTTGCTCTCCCCCCCACCCCCCCCAGGGAAACTCTACAGCGACCTTGGGCTCAGCTATTCCCAGCTCCACATCTTCTCCCTGGCTGCTGAGAGCTTCCACAAAGCTCTTGCCCTCTGCCGCAGCCCGCAGCGGGACCGGCGCCGGCAGGCTGCCCTGCTGCAGAACCTGGGCGCTGCCCACAACGCCCTGGGCAGCTTTGGCACCGCCCTGGGCTGGCACCGGCGAGCGGTGGCACTGCAGGGTGGGTCCTAAAGGTCGCCTCCTTTGCTCCTTGGCTGCCTGGGGCGAGTTGGTGGAGGATTGGAGCTCTGTGTTTCCGCTTGCAGGAGCTTTAGGGAACAGGAGGGCACAGGGGCAGTGCTTTGGGAACCTGGCATATGCCTGCTGCCAGCTGGGGAACCACGAAGGGGCTGCCCAGAACTACCTCCATGCCCTGCAAGCCTTCCAGGACACAGGTGAGCAGCAGAGGAGCAGGAGGGTTGGGGAAGAGCTCTGAGCTCAAGTCCAACCTCCAAGGTGAGCAGCAGAGGAGCAGGAGGGTTGGGGAAGAGCTCTGAGCTCACCAGGTCCAACCTCCAAGGTGAGCAGCAGAGGAGCAGAAGGGTTGGGGAAGAGCTCTGAGCTCAAGTCCAACCTCCAAGGTGAGCATCAGAGGAGCAGAAGGGTTGGGGAAGAGCTCTGAGCTCAAGTCCAACCTCCAAGGTGAGCAGCAGAGGAGCAGAAGGGTTGGGAAAGAGCTCTGAGCTCAAGTCCAGCCTCCAAGGTGAGCAGCAGAGGAGCAGGAGGGTTGGGGAAGAGCTCTGAGCTCAAGTCCAACCTCCCAGGTGAGCATCAGGGGAGCAGAAGGGTTGGGGAAGAGCTCTGGGGTCACCAAGTCCAACCTCCCAGGTGAGCAGCAGAGGAGCAGGAGGGTTGGGGAAGAGCTCTGGGGTCATCAAGTCCAACCTCCAAGGTGAGCAGCAGAGGAGCAGGAGGGTTGGGGAAGAGCTCTGAGCTCAAGTCCAGCCTCCAAGGTGAGCAGCAGAGGAGCAGGAGGGTTGGGGAAGAGCTCTGAGCTCAAGTCCAGCCTCCAAGGGGCAGATCAGCCCTGGGCTGGGGGCTCCACAGCATCTGGATGCTGAGAGGAGACAGAATCATGGAGTGGGTTGGGGAAGACCTTTGAGGTGATGAAGTCCAACCCTGCCCCAGCACTGCCCCAGGGCACCACCACCCCCACAGCCCTCAGCACCACAGCCCCAGGGCTTGGAGACCCCTCCAGGGATGGAGACTCCCCCACAGCCCCTGGGCAGCCTGAAGCAGGCTTGGCCAAGCCTCCAGGGGCAGAAATTGTTCCTCCTGGCCAGGCTGAACCTCTCCTGGGGCAACCTGAGGCCGTTTTCCCTCTCGTCCTGTCCCCTGGGAGGTGCCAGGGAGCTCAGCTTCTGCCTTTCTCCCCCCAGGGGACGTGGAGGGGCAGTGGCAGGCGTGTGAGGGGCTGGGGGCAGCCTGCTGCCGGCTGGGAGACCCCCAGAAAGCCGTTGGGCACTACAAGGAGGCTCTGACTTTGCTTTCCCAATGCCAGGTGAGTTCCTCCAAGGGGGCAGCCCCGTGGGCAGAGCCTCTCCTGCCCCCATCCCCCCCCCCTTAGGCCACCCTCTGTGGGCTCTCTCTCCCCTGCAGGGCACCCCCAGGGCTGCCCGGGACAGGGTGGTGCAGAAGCTGACCGATGCCATCGGGCACCAGCTCTGCCTGCAAGGCCACTGCTGCCAGCAGGGTGGCTGGGTGCCAGCCCCAGCCCTGGTGAGCATCAGCCTGGGTTGGCATGGGGATGGCTGGGGGAGGGGGGCTGGGGACCGGTGCCCCAAGTGTGCCTGGGGGTGCCCCAGGTATGGTTGGGGGTGCCCCATGTGTGGCTGGGGGTGTCCCAGGTGTGGTTGGGGGTGCCCCAGGTGTGGCTGGGGGTGCCCCAGGTGTGGTTGGGGGTGCCCCAGGTGTGGCTGGGGGTGCCCCAGGTGTGGCTGGAGGTGTCCCAGCTGTGGTTGGGGGTGTCCCAGCTGTGGTTGGGGGTGCCCCAGGTGTGGCTGGGGGTGCCCCAGGTGTATTTGGGGGTGTCCCAGGTGTGGTTGGGGGTGTCCCAGGTGTGGCTGGGGGTGTCCCAGGTGAGGCTGGGGGTGTCCCAGGGTTGGCTGGGGGTGTCCCAGATGTGGTTGGGGATGTCCCAGGTGTATTTGGGGGTGCCCCAGGTGTGGCTGGGGGTGCCCCAGGTGTGGCTGGGGGTGCCCTAGGTGTGGTTGGAGGTGTCCCAGGTGTAGCTGGGGGTGCCCCAGGTGTGGCTGGGGGTGCCCTAGGTGTGGTTGGAGGTGTCCCAGGTGTGGTTGGGGGTGCCCCAGGTGAGGCTGGGGGTGCCCCAGGTGTATTTGGGGGTGCCCCAGGTGTGGCTGGGGGTGCCCTAGGTGTGGTTGGAGGTGTCCCAGGTGTAGCTGGGGGTGCCCCAGGTGTGGCTGGGGGTGCCCCAGGTGTGGTTGGAGGTGTCCCAGGTGTGGCTGGGGGTGCCCCAGGTGTATTTGGGGGTGTCCCAGGTGTATTTGGGGGTGTCCCAGGTGTGGCTGGGGGTGCCCCAGGTGTGGTTGGAGGTGTCCCAGGTGTGGCTGGGGGTGCCCCAGGTGTATTTGGGGGTGTCCCAGGTGTATTTGGAGGTGCCCCAGGTGTAGCTGGGGGTGCCCCAGGTGTGGCTGGGGGTGCCCCAGGTGTGGTTGGGGGGTGTCCCAGGTGTGGCTGGGGGTGCCCCAGGTGTATTTGGGGGTGTCCCAGGTGTGGTTGGAGGTGTCCCAGGTGAGGCTGGGGGTGCCCCAGGTGTATTTGGGGGTGTCCCAGGTGTATTTGGGGGTGTCCCAGGTGTGGCTGGGGGTGCCCCAGGTGTATTTGGGGGTGCCCCAGGTGTGGCTGGGGGTGTCCCAGGTGTATTTGGGGGTGTCCCAGGTGTGGTTGGGGGTGTCCCAGGTGTGGCTGGGGGTACCCCAGGTGCATTTGGGGGTGCCCATGTTGATGCCAGGCGTCCATCCCAGCAGGGCTCTGGCTGCACTCTGCCTCAGGGCGCTGGGAGAAGGCTGCAGGAGAGCCAAGTGTGAGTGGGGAGCATGGCAGCAGGGAAGGGGGCTGGGGGGGGAAAGGACCTCCTGAAGCTCTTCCACCTGCCCTGAGCAGAGCCAGCTCTGGGTGGAAGGTCCCAGCCTGGAGCTGGCAGCAGATGGGGAGCTGGGGAGTGGGCTCCAGGTGGGAGCTGGGCCGGGAGGGCTTGGGAGGTGATGCAGCAGGGGAGATGTTCTCCACCTGAGCCAAAGCTCTGCTCTGCTCCCAGCCCCCAGCTGCCCCCAGCCCCCCTGTGCCACGCTGCCCTCCAGCCCCGTGAGTACCAAACCCACCCCAGGGAGCCAGGGGGAGGTTGGGCTGGGGGGAGGCTGAGGGGAGACCTTCTGGGCCCCTCCAGCTCCCTGGGAGGAGGCTGGAGCCAGCTGAGGGTTGGGCTCTTGTGCCAAGGACCAAGGGACAGGACAAGGGGAGATGGCCTCAGGCTGTCCCAGGGGAGGCTGAGGTTGGACAGCAGAAGAAACTTCTCCGCTGGGAAGGGTTCTCAGACCCTGGCCCAGGCTGCCCAGGGAGGGAGGGAGGGAGGGAGGGAGGGAGGCTGAGTCCCCACCCCTGGAGGGCTTCCAGAGCTGCAGAGCTGTGGTGCTGAGGGCCAGGGCTGAGCCCCAGCCTTGGCAGGGCTGGAGGATGCTTGGGGTGGGAGAGCCTCAAGAGCTTCCCCAAGCAAAACTCTTCCATGAGTCCCTGGAGCCCCAGGGGCTGAGGTCCTCTCCCTGTGCTTCCCCCCAGGGCGTCCTGACCCCCCCCAGGCCCTCCGGCCCAAGGGGTAGGTGATGAAGAAGAGGAGTGGGCAAGGGAGGGGAGGGGGCTCCAGGGCGGTCCCCCATGGGGAGGGTCGAGGGATGGAGACCCCCAAGCAGGGCTTGGGTCACTCTCAGCCCAGCTGTGTCCCCAGGCCCCACATCAGAGGGGGTTTGCTCTGTGGCCCCTGGTAGCCCAGCCCAGGGCAGCAGAGCTGGGCAGGGGGTGGGGATTGGATGGGATGCATGAAACCCACCCCCTGCCCCCCACTGAGTGCCCCTGCCCCCCATCCTGCCCCCTGCCCCCCATCCTGCCCCCCACTGAGTGCCCCCTGCCCCCCATCCTGCCCCCCACTGAGTGCCTCCTGCCCCCCATCCTGCCCCCCTCTGAGTGCCCCCTGCCCCCCATCCTGCCCCCCACTGAGTGCCCCCTGCCCCCCATCCTGCCCCCCACTGAGTGCCCCCTGCCCCCCATCCTGCACCCCACTGAGTGCCTCCTGCCCCCCACTGAGTGCCCCCTGCCCCCCATCCTGCCCCCCTCTGAGTGCCCCCTGCCCCCCATCCTGCCCCCCACTGAGTGCCTCCTGCCCCCCATCCTGCCCCCCTCTGAGTGCCCCCTGCCCCCCATCCTGCCCCCCTCTGAGTGCCCCCTGCCCCCCATCCTGCCCCCCTCTGAGTGCCCCCTGCCCCCCATCCTGCCCCCCACTGAGTGCCCCCTGCTCCCCATCCTGCACCCCTCTGAGTGCCCCCTGCCCCCCATCCTGCCCCCCTCTGAGTGCCCCCTGCTCCCCATCCTGCACCCCACTGAGTGCCTCCTGCCCCCCATCCTGCCCCCTCTGAGTGCCCCCTGCCCCCCATCCTGCCCCCCACTGAGTGCCCCCTGCCCCCCATGCTGCACCCCTCTGAGTGCCCCCTGCCCCCCATCCTGCACCCCTCTGTGCCCCCAGCTCCAGCCATGCCCCTGCCAGCTGCCAGCCCCCGCGGAGCCAGGAGCCTCGCAGCAGGGGCAGGACCCTGTCCCTCCTCTGCAGCCTCGTGTGACAGTGGAGGACCCCCAGGAGAAGGCTTCCCGCGGGGGGGAGGGGAGGGGAGGGGAACCAGCAGCACAAACGGAGAGGAGGATCCCTCAGGGCTCCACCGTGGGCCCAGTGCTGCTTCATCTCTCATGGGTGGCACCCAGGCAGCCTCAGCAGCTGGCACCCAGCTGGGTGGTGGCCAGCAGAGGCACCTGGGCAGGCTGGGGAGGGGAGGACCATGGGGAGCACCATGGGGAGCTCAGGAGGGGCAAGGCCCTGGGCACAGCCTGGGCAGGAAGGGCTGGAGAGGAGCTGGCACTCAGCGCTGCCAGCCCAGCCCCAGCTGTGCCCTGGGGCTGGTGCCCAGCAGCAGTGTGGGCAGCAGGGGCAGGGGAGGGGATTGTGCCACTCTGCTGTGCCCTGCTGAGAGCCCTGCGGGGCTGGGGGCAGCTCTGGAGGCCTCAGCACAGGCAGGGAGCTGGGGGAGAGGGCAGAGGAGGTCACAGCAGGGCTGGGGCAGGGCTGGGAGAGCTCAGCCTGGGGAGGAGAGAAGGCTCCAGGGAGAGCTCCTGGAGAGCTCCCAGAGCTGAGCAGGGAGCTGGGGCCAGAGGTTGGAGCAGGGCAGGAGCAGGGGAGAGGGTTGGGAAGTGCCAGAGGGGAGAGGGGGAGAGGAGCTGGGGGGTGAGGAGCTGTGCCCTGGGGCTGGTGCCCAGCAGCCCAGGGGCAGGGAGGGGATTGTGCCCCCCCTGGAGCTGTGCTGAGAGCCCTGCAGGGCTGGGGGCAGCTCTGGAGGCCTCAGCACAGGCAGGGAGCTGCGGGAGAGGGCAGAGGAGGTCACAGCAGGGCTGGGGCAGGGCTGGAAGCTCTCTGCTGGGAGGCTCCAGGCTGGCAGAGCTCAGCCTGGAGAGGAGAGAAGGCTCCAGGGAGAGCTCCTGGAGAGCTCCCAGAGCTGAGCAGAGAGCTGGGGCCAGAGGTTGGAGCAGGGCAGGAGCAGGGGAGAGGGTTGGGAAGTGCCAGAGGGGAGAGGGGGAGGGCAGAGGAGCAGCAATTGGTGCTGCTGAGGCTGGGCAGAGCCTGGCCCAGGCTGCCCGGGGGGGGTTGGGAGCTGCCCCCAGGGCTGGCCCCAGCCCAGCTCAGCTCTGCTTGGGGCTCTGGCTGGGGCTGCCCCTGTTGGCTGCAGGGGGGGGGCACTGGAGGAGCTTTGGGGGGGGTCCCTTCCTAGCCCTGCAGTGCCCAACCCCCTGGCAGCCCCCGGGGCAGGGCGCTCGGAGCTTTTCCATTCTCCTTTCCCCCGGGCACGGATGGATGGATGGATGCCAGCTGCCGGGGGGGGGTGGCACTGCCAGCTGCCGGGGGGGGCACTGCCGGAGCCGAGGGGGGGGACAGTGCCTGAGCCGGGGGGGGGGCACTGCCAGCTGCCGGGGGGGCGGCACTGCCTGAGCCGGAGGGGGGGGGCACGGCCGGGGGTGGCACTGTCGGAGCCGGGGGGGGCACTGCCAGCTGCCGGGGGTGGCACTGCCTGAGCCGCGGGGGGAGCAGTGCCTGAGCCGGGAGGGTGGCACTGCCGGAGCCGGGAGGGTGGCACTGCAGGAGCCGGGGGGGAGGCACTGCCAGCTGCCGGGGGGGGCACTGCAGGAGCCGGGGGGGAGGCACTGCCGGAGCCGGGGGGGGGCACTGCCGGAGCCGGGGGGGGGGGACACTGCCTGAGCCGGGGGGGTGGCACTGCCGGGGGGGGACTGTCGGAGCCGGGGGGGGTGGCACTGCCTGAGCCGGGGTGGTGGCACTGCCGGGGGGGGACTGTCGGAGCCGGGGGGGGTAGCACTGCCGGAGCCGGGGGGGGGCACTGCGTGAGCCGGGGGTGGCACTGCCAGCTGCCGGGGGGGGCACTGCCAGAGCCGGGGGGGTGGCACTGCCAGCTGCCAGGGGGGGAGCACTGCCAGCTGCTGGGGGGGGTGGCACTGCCAGCTGCCGGGGGGGGGGGCACTGCCGGAGCCGGGGGGGGTGGCACTGCCTGAGCCGGGGGGGGGGACACTGCCGGGGGGGGGGCACTGCCGGAGCCGGGGGGGTGGCACTGCCGGGGGTGGCACTGCCGGAGCCGGGGGGGTTGCACTGCCAGCTGCCGGGGGGGGGCACTGCCGGAGCCGGGGGTGGCACTGCCGGGGGTGGCGCTGCCTGAGCCGGGGGGGGCACTGCCGGAGCCGGGGGGTGGGCACTGCAGGAGCCGGGGGGGTGGCACTGCAGGAGCCGGGGGGGTGGCACTGCCTGAGCCGGGGGGGGGGCACTGCCAGCTGCCGGGGGGGGCACTGCCTGAGCCGGGGGGGGGGGCACTGCCGGGGGGTGGCACTGCCGGAGCCGGGGGGGGGGCGCTGTCGGAGCCACGGGGGGGCGCTGTCGGTGCCGTCGGGGGCGGGGGGGGTGTCGGCAGCTCCCCGTCAGGTCTCCGCCCCGGGGGCGGCTCCGCGCCTGCTCCGTGCCCAGCGCCCTGCGTTCCCCTCCCGAGCCTGGTGCCCAGCCCGGTGCCCAGCCCGGTGCCCCCCCGCATGCCAGTCCCGAGGGCGCTGCTGGGCTTGGGGCTGCTGGTAGCGGCCGGAGGGCTCCGAGGGGGCGGACGCTGCCGGAGCCGGAGCCGGGGCTGGGGCTGGGGCTGGGGCTGGGAGCGGAGCTGGGAGCGGAGCCGGGAGCGCTGCGGCCCCCCCCGAGCCATGCACGGAACCGGCGCCGGGCTCCGCTTCCTGGGGTACGGCTGCGGGGCTGGGGGGCGGGGGGGGTCCGAGGGGTGCTTGGGGGTCCGGAGGGTGCTTGGGGATCCGGAGGGTGCTTGGGGGGCCGAGAGGTGCTTGGGGGTCCGAGGGGTGCTTGGGGATCCGAGGGGTGCTTGGGGGTCCGGAGGGTGCTTGGGGGGCCGAGAGGTGCTTGGGGGTCCGAGGGGTGCTTGGGGGGCCGAGGGGTGCTTGGGGGGCCGAGGGTGTGATTTGGGGTCCGAGGGGTGCTTGGGGGGCCGAGGGGATGCTTGGGGGTCCGAGGGGGACTTGGGGGGCCGGGGGGTGCTTGGGGATCCGAGGGGTGCTTGGGGGTCCGAGGGGTGCTTGGGGGGCCGAGGGGTGCTTGGGGGGCCGAGGGGGTGCTTGGGGGTCCGAGGGGTGCTTGGGGGGCCGAGGGGGTGCTTGGGGGTCCGAGGGGGACTTGGGGGGCCGGGGGGGTGCTTGGGGATCCGAGGGGTGCTTGGGGGTCCGAGGGGTGCTTGGGGGGCCGAGGGGTGCTTGGGGGGCCGAGGGGGTGCTTGGGGGGCCGAGGGGTGCTTGGGGGTCCGAGGGGGTGCTTGGGGGTCCGGAGGGTGCTTGGGGGTCCGAGGGGGTGCTTGGGGGTCCGAGGGGTGCGTGGTAGGACACGGGGGGGGGTGCCAAGGGGTGGGTGGGACCCGGGGGGGGGGTGCCAAGGGGTCGGTAGGGCACGGGGGGGCTGCCATCCTCACCCCCTCCCAGGCAGGAGGAGGCTCAGGCCATTGACCAGGAGCTCTTCACCGACTACAAGTTCAGCCTGGAGCAGCTGATGGAGCTGGCAGGGCTGAGCTGTGCCACTGCCATCGCCAAGGTGAGGGTCCTGGGGGGGGTCCCAGCACCGTGGTGTGCTCCTGGGGGGGGGTCTCAGCACCGTGGTGTGGCCCTGGAGGGGGGTCCCAGCCTCATGGCATGGCCCTGGAGGGGGTCTCAGCACCATGGTGTGCTCCTGGGGGGGGTCTCAGCACCGTGGTGTTGTTCTGGGGGGGCTCCCAGCCCCATGGCATGGCCCTGGGGGGGTCTCAGCACCATGGTGTGCTCCTGGGGGGGGTCTCAGCCCCATGGCATGGCCCTGGAGGGGGTCTCAGCACCGTGGTGTGCTCCTGGGGGGGGTCTCAGCCCCACGGCATGGTCTTGGGGAGTGCTCCCAGCCCCGTGGGCACGATCCTGCTTCTCCAGCATCCCCTCCTGCCCCTTGCCCACCCCAGGCCTACCCTCCCAGCTCCTTCACCAGCAGCCTGCCTGCAGTCCTGGTGGTCTGTGGGCCAGGGAACAACGGCGGCGATGGCCTGGTCTGTGCCAGGCACCTCAAGATGTTTGTGAGTCTCTTCTGCTCCCCTGGGCAGGGCTCCTCTCCCCACCTGCCCCCACAGCCCCCCAAAGGCTTTGGGGTTCCTGCTGCCTGGCTTGGAGCAGCCCCCAGGGTGGGCAGCAGGAGCAGGGCAGGGGTTGTGCCCCCACCCCCACCCCGGGCTGGGCACTGGGGAGGGCACAGCTGGCAGCCTGGGGGCAGGGTTGGGCTCCTGAGGGCCAGGGGGAGATGGAGGGGGTGGGGAGGGGGCAGGGAAGGTGGGGAAGGGGCTGGGGAGGAGCAGCTGAGGGAGCTCTGGGGGTGTTCAGCCTGGGGGGGGAGGTGCTGAGAGGAGACCTCAGGGCTTGAGTTGGGCTCCAGGGAGCAGGGGGGCAGGACAAGAGGGGCAAATGGCCTTGGGTTGCCCCAGGGGAGGTTCAGCTTGGCCAGGAGGAACCATTTCTGCCCCTGGAGGCTTGGCCCAGGCTGCCCAGGGGCAGTGCTGGAGGCTCCATCCCTGCAGGATGTGGTGCTGGGGGCTGGGGCAGGGTGGTGGTGCCCTGGGGCAGGGTGGTGGTGCCCTGGGGCAGGGTTGACCTCCACAGCCTGAGAGGTCTCTTCTCCCCCCTCCCCCATCCCATAATCCCTTTGGCTGCTGCAGCTGCCAGGGCACTGCTCCAGCTCCCTCCTGCTCTTCACAGGGCTATGAGCCAACCATCCACTACCCCAAGCGCCCCAGCAAGCCTCTCTTTGCAGCCCTGACCACCCAGTGCCAGAAGATGGACATCCCCTTCCTGCCTGAGTTCCCAGCAGAGGTCAGCAGCAGCCCCAGGGCTGGGGAGCAGCCCCCTGCCCCTGGGCAGCCACCTCTGGGCAGCCACCTCTGGGGCTGTGCCCCTGGGCATCCACCTCTGGGCATCCACTTCTGGAGCCCTGCCCCTGGGCCTCCACCTCTGGAGCTGTGCCCCTGGGCCTCCACCTCTGGGCATCCACTTCTGGAGCTGTGCTCCTGGGCATCCTCTGCAGCCCTGCCCCTGGGCATCCACCTCTGGGCATCCACTTCTGGAGCCCTGCCCCTGGGCATCCACCTCTGGAGCTGTGCTCCTGGGCATCCTCTGGAGCTCTGCCCCTGGGCATCCTCTGGGGCTGTGCCCCTGGGCCTCCACCTCTGGAGCTGTGCCTCTGGGCATCCACCTCTGGAGCCCTGCCCCTGGGCATCCACCTCTGGAGCCCTGCCCCTGGGCATCCACCTCTGGAGCTCTGCCCCTGGGCCTCCACCTCTGGAGCTGTGCCCCTGGGCATCCTCTGGAGCTCTGCCCCTGGGCATCCTCTGGAGCTGTGCCCCTGGGCATCCTCTGGAGCTGTGCCCCTGGGCATCCACTTCTGGAGCTCTGCCCCTGGGCATCCACCTCTGGGGCTGTGCCCCTGGGCATCCTCTGGAGCTGTGCTCCTGGGTATCCTCTGGAGCCCTGCCCCTGGGCATCCTCTGGAGCCCTGCCCCTGGGCATCCACCTCTGGAGCTCTGCCCCTGGGCATCCTCTGGAGCTGTGCTCCTGGGTATCCTCTGGAGCCCTGCCCCTGGGCATCCTCTGGAGCCCTGCCCCTGGGCATCCACCTCTGGAGCTCTGCCCCTGGGCATCCTCTGGAGCTGTGCCCCTGGGCATTCACCTCTGGAGCTCTGCCCCTGGGCATCCTCTGGAGCTGTGCCCCTGGGCCTCCACCCCTGGAGCTCTGCCCCTGGGCATCCACCTCTGGAGCTGTGTCCCTGGGCATCCACCTCTGGAGCTGTGCTCCTGGGCCTCCACCCCTGGAGCTCTGCCCCTGGGCATCCACCTCTGGAGCTGTGTCCCTGGGCATCCTCTGGGGCTCTGCTCCTGGGCATCCACCTCTGCAGCCCTGCCCCTGGGCATCCTCTGGAGCCCTGCCCCTGGGCATCCTCTGGAGCTCTGCCCCTGGGCATCCTCTGGAGCTGTGCCCCTGGGCATCCACCTTTGGAGCTGTGCCCCTGGGCCTCCACCCCTGGAGCCCTGCTGGGGCCTGGTTTTCACCCCCCCCTGCCATGCCCCCCCCAGGCTGCCTTCATTGATGAGTTCTATGGGCTGGTGGTCGATGCCATCTTCGGGTTCAGCTTCAAGGGGGCAGTGAGGGAGCCCTTTGGCAGCATCCTCAGCACCCTGCAGCAAGTCACGGTGCCCATCGCCAGCATCGACATCCCCTCGGGTGAGTAGCGCCAGGATGCCCACCCAGGGGCGCCCTGGCACCCCAGGAGGGTGCCCAGCCAGGGGCTCCCTGGCTGTGGGGGAGGAAGGTGCCCACCCAGGGGCTCCCTGGCTCTGGGGCAGGAAGGTGCCCACCTAGGGGCTCCCTGGCACCCCAGGAAGATGCCCACCCAGGGGCTCCCTGGCTGTGGGGGAGGAAGGTGCCCACCCAGGGGCTCCTGGTTCTGGGGGAGGAAGGTGCCCACCTAGGGGCTCCCTGGCTGTGGGGCAGGAAGGTGCCCACCTAGGGGATCCCTGGCAAGGAAGGTGCCCACCCAGGGGCTCCCAAGGAAGGTGCCCACCCAGGGCCTCCCTGGCATCCGAGGAAGGTGCCCACCCAGGGGCTCCCAAGGAAGGTGCCCACCCAGGGGCTCCCTGGCAAGGAGGGTGCCCACCTAGGGGCTCCTAAGGAAGGTGCCCACTCAGGGGCTCCCTGGCACCCCAGCAAGGTGCCCACCCAGGGGCTCCCTGGCTCTGGAGCAGGAAGGTGCCCACCCAGGGGCTCCCTGGCAAGGAAGGTGCCCACCTAGGGGCTCCCAAGGAAGGTGCCCACCTAGGGGCTCCCTGGCTCTGGGGCAGGAAGGTGCCCACCTAGGGGCTCCTAAGGAAGGTGCCCACCCAGGGGCTCCCTGGCATCCAAGGAAGGTGCCCACCTAGGGGCTCCCAAGGAAGGTGCCCACCCAGGGGCTCCCTGGCACCCCAGGAAGGTGCCCACCCAGGGGCTCCCTGGTACCCAAGGAAGGTGCCCACCTAGGGGCTCCCAAGGTGCCCACCCAGGGGCTCCCAAGGAAGGTGCCCACCTAGGGGATCCCTGGCACCCCAGGAAGGTGCCCACCTGAGGGCTCCCTGGCAAGGAAGGTGCCCACCCAGGGGCACCCTGGCACCCCAGGAAGGTGCCCACCCAGGGTCTCCCTGGCAAGGAAGGTGCCCACCCAGGGGCTCCCTGGTTTCTGGGTGAGGAAGGTGCCCACTTAGGAGCTCTCTGGCACTCCAGGAAGGTGCCCACCTAGGGGCTCCCAAGGAAGGTGCCCACCTAGGAGCTCTCTGGCACCCCAGGAAGGTGCCCACCCAGGGGCTCCCCAAGGAAGGTGCCCACTCAGGGGCTCCCTGGCACCCCAGGAAGGTGCCCACCTAGGGGCTCCCAAGGAAGGTGCCCACCCAGGGGCTCCCTGGCTCTGGAGCAGGAAGGTGCCCACCCAGGGGCTCCCCAGGAAGGTGTCCACCTAGGGGCTCCCTGGCAAGGAAGGTGCCCAGCCAGGGGCTCCCAAGGAAGGTGCCCACCCAGGGGCACCCCAGGAAGGTGCCCACCTAGGGGCTCCCAAGGAAGGTGCCCACCCAGGGGCTCCCTGGCACCCCAGGAAGGTGCCCAACTAGGGGCACCCCAGGAAGGTGCCCACCTAGGGGCTCCCTGGCAAGGAAGGTGCCCAGCCAGGGGCTCCCAAGGAAGGTGCCCACCCAGGGGCTCCCAAGGAAGGTGCCCACCCAGGGGCTCCCTGGCACCCCAGGAAGGTGCCCAACTAGGGGCACCCCAGGAAGGTGCCCACCCAGGGGCTCCCTGGTACCCAAGGAAGGTGCCCACCCAGGGGCTCCCAAGGAAGGTGCCCACCTAGGGGCTCCCAAGGAAGGTGCCCACCCAGGGGCTCCCTGGTACCCAAGGAAGGTGCCCACCCAGGGGCTCCCAAGGAAGGTGCCCACCCAGGGGCTCCATGGCAAGGAGGGTGCCCACCTAGGGGCTCCCAAGGAAGGTGCCCACCCAGGGGCTCCCTGGCACCCCAGGAAGGTGCCCACCTAAGGGCTCCCAAGGAAGGTGCCCACTCAGGGGCTCCCTGGCTCTGGGGGAGGAAGGTGCCCACCCAGGGGCTCCATGGCAAGGAGGGTGCCCACCTAGGGGCTCTCTGGCACCCAGGAAGGTGCCCACCCAGGGGCTCCCTGGCTCTGGGGCAGGGGGTTGCCCATCCAGGCTCCTCCTGACCGCAGCCTGCCCCCCGGGGGGGTGGATTGTTGCAGGCTGGGATGTGGAGCAGGGCAGGGATGTGGAGCAGGGCAGGGATGTGGAGCAGGGCAGGGATGTGGAGCAGGGCAGGGATGTGGAGCAGGGCAGGGATGTGGAGCAGGGCAGGGCTCTGGGGCAGGGATTTGCTCATCCAGGCTCCTCCTGACCGCAGCCTGCCCCGGGGGTGGATTGTTGCAGGCTGGGATGTGGAGCGGCAGGGGGTTGCCCATCCAGGCTCCTCCTGACTGCAGCCTGCCCCGGGGGGGTCGTTGCAGGCTGGGATGTGGAGCAGGGCAGGGGGTTGCCCATCCAGGCTCCTCCTGACCGCAGCCTGCCCCGGGGGGGTCGTTGCAGGCTGGGATGTGGAGCAGGGCAGGGCTCTGGGGCAGGGGGTTGCCCATCCAGGCTCCTCCTGACTGCATCCTATCCCCGGGGGGGTCGTTGCAGGCTGGGATGTGGAGCAGGGCAGGGATGTGGAGCAGGGCAGGGCTCTGGGGCAGGGGGTTGCCCATCCAGGCTCCTCCTGACTGCAGCCTGCCCCCGGGGGGGTCGTTGCAGGCTGGGATGTGGAGCAGGGCAGGGGGTTGCCCATCCAGGCTCCTCCTGACTGCAGCCTGCCCCGGGGGGGTCGTTGCAGGCTGGGATGTGGAGCAGGGCAGGGATTTGCTCATCCAGGCTCCTCCTGACCGCAGCCTGCCCCGGGGGGGGTCGTTGCAGGCTGGGATGTGGAGCAGGGCAGGGATGTGGAGCAGGGCAGGGCTCTGGGGCAGGGATTTGCCCATCCAGGCTCCTCCTGACCGCATCCTGCCCCCCGGGGGGGGTCGTTGCAGGCTGGGATGTGGAGCAGGGCAGGGCTTTGGGGCAGGGGGTTGCTCATCCAGGCTCCTCCTGACTGCAGCCTGCCCCCCGGGGGGGTCGTTGCAGGCTGGGATGTGGAGCAGGGCAGGGAATTGCTCATCCAGGCTCCTCCTGACTGCAGCCTGCCCCCCGGGGGGGGTCGTTGCAGGCTGGGATGTGGAGCAGGGCTGGGATGTGGAGCAGGGCAGGGCTCTGGGGCAGGGGGTTGCCCATCCAGGCTCCTCCTGACCGCAGCCTGCCCCGGGGGGGTCGTTGCAGGCTGGGATGTGGAGCAGGGCAGCCCCCACGGGCTGCAGCCTGACCTGCTGATCTCGCTGACGGCTCCCAAGAAGGCTGCCCGGCACTTCTCCGGCCGCTACCACTTCCTGGGGGGCAGGTTTGTGCCCCCCAGCCTGCAGAAGAAGTACTCCTTGAACCTCCCCCCCTACCCCGAGGCCGACTGCGTGCTGCAGCTCACCTAGGACCCGGCCTCAGGGCTCCCAGCTGCTCCTCCTCCTCCTCCTGTCCTACCCAAGCAGCAGCGAAGCTCCCAGCCCCCTCCCCAAGCACTCCTGGGGGTGGGTTCTGCTTTTGGGGGGGATGCTGCCTATGGTTGAGTGCTTCTAGGTGTTAGAGGGGGACCCCCCCCCCCCAGCAGCCTGGGGGTCTCCACAGATCTGCCTCAGGGAGGGGTTGACTGCAATAAAAGATTTATTCAAAGCCTTGGACTGAAAGATGTCCTCAGGGCCCCTCTGGGACAGACAGCAGCTAAGGCACCCTGGCCCCATCCCTGTCTGGGAGTTGGGGTCACCCCTGGCCCCATCCCTGTCTGGAGCTGGGGTCACCCCTGGCCCCATCCCTAGTTGGAACTGGGGTCACCCCCTGGCCATCCCTGCTGGGAGCTGGGGTCACCCCTGGCCCCATCCCTAGTTGGAACTGGGGTCACCCCTGCCCATCCCTGCTGGGACTGGGGTCACCCCTGCCCATCCCTGTCTGGAACTGGGGTCACCCCTGACCCCATCCCTAGTTGGAACTGGGGTCACCCCTGCCTATCCCTAGCTGGGACTGGGGTCAGCCCTGACAGGAAGGAGGTTCAGGGAGTGACACAAAGCTCAGTCCAGCTCCAGCAGCCCCAGCCCAGCATTCCCAGGGAGTGAAGAGGTAGCTGAGCTGCACCTGGGAAGAGCTCTGAGCTCCCCTGGGCACCCAGCAGCACTGGCAGGCAGGGTCAGGCCCCTCAGCCAGCTGGCAGCAGCAGCAGCTCCACAGGGCAGCCTCAGCCCTTGATCACTCAGGCTCCTTCCTCCTCTTCCTCTTCTTCCTGGGGCTGTGTCCAGCTTGGTCTGGTCCAGCTGTGTCCTCTAGAGGGACCTCAGGCTCAGCCAACTCTTCTTTGTCCTCCTCCTCTTTCCTCCTCTTCTTCTTCTTCTTCTTGCTCTTCTTCTCCATCTCTGCCTCAGCCAACTCTTCCTCATCCTCCTCCTGCTTCTTCTTCCTCTTTGCAACCTTCCCTTTCTCTCCTACCACCTCTTCTTCTCTGCTTACCTCCTGGTTCTTCCTCTTCTTCTTCTTCTTCCTCCTCTTTGTGACCATCTCCTCTTCTCCCATCCCCTCCTCCTCACTCAGCTGCTGGCTCTGCAGCTCCTCAGCATCACCTCCATCCCTGGAGTGTTTCCTCTTCTTCCTCCTCTTCTTTTCCTGCCCCTCTGCTGCGGGGCTGCTCCTGGGGGGCTCCTGCTGCTGCTCCTTCTGTCGATAGGTGGCCAGGAAGGCTCTTTCCTGCTCCTCCAGCCGTGCCAGCTTGGCACTCATAGTCAGGCCATGGCGGGCACCCCTGCAAGCACAGGGTGGGCAGCTGGGCTCTGGCACCTCCCTGGCAGGGAATGTGCCCTCCAACCCCCCCAAAAAAAAGGACAAAGGGGGGACCCCAGCAGGCACTTACTTGTGAGCCGTGCGGCCCCCACACGCCTGCACCAGCTCCGCGTCCGTCAGCCTGGGGGGGCACAAACAGCACCAGTGACCCCCAGGCACCCCCCAGGCACCCCCCCAGCAGCCTTTGTGCCTTCCTTGTGCTGCCCCAGCCTCACCTCCTGACTGAGGAGAGGTCCAGCTTGTCATCATCATCATCATCATCATCACTGCTCCCCCTGGGCAGCTCCGTGGGCTGCTCCCCACAGGCTGTGAGGGTGGCTGACTGGGAGGCAGAGGAGCAGTCAGAAAGGGGGGGGCCAGGGGAAGGGGATAAGGGGGACCAGGGGAAGGGGGGGAAAGGGGAAAGGAGAAAGGGGGGGGAAGGGGGAAAGGGAAAGGGGGGGAAGGGAAAAGGGGAAAGGGGAAAGGGAAAAGGGGAAGGGGGAAAGGGGAAGGGGGAAAGGGGAAAAGGGGGAAAGGGAAAAGGGGGAAAGGGAAAAGGGGGAAAGGGAAAAGGGGGAAGGGAAAAGGGGGAAAGGGAAAGGGGGAAAGGGAAAGGGGGAAAGGGAAAAGGGAAAAGGGAAAAGGGAAAAGGGGAAAGGGAAAGGGGAAGGGGAAGGGGAAGGGGGAAAGGGAAAAGGGGAAGGGGAAAGGGAAAAGGGAAAAGGGAAAAGGGAAAAGGGGAAGGGGGAAGGGGGAAAGGGAAAAGGGAAAGGGAAAAGTGGAAGGGGGAAAGGGGAAAGGGAAAAGGGGAAAGGGAAAAGGGGAAAGGGGAAAAGGGGAAAGGGGAAAAGGGGAAAGGGGAAAAGGGGAAAGGGGAAAAGGGGAAAGGGAAAAGGGGAAAGGGAAAAGGGGAAAGGGAAAGGGGGAAAGGGAAAAGGGGGAAAAGGAAAGGGAGAAGGGAAAGGGGAAAGGGAAAAGGGGAAGGGGGAAAGGGAAAAGGAGGAAAGGGAAAAGGGGAAAGGGAAAAGAGGAAGGGGGAAAGGGAAAAGGGGAAAGGGGAGGGGGAAAGGGGAAAAGGGGAATGGGGAAAGGGGAAAGGGAAAAGGAAAGGGGGGACCAGGAAAAGAGGCCCCTGGGGAAGCTGCACTGCGAGGGGGTGCAGAGGGAAGCCAGCTGCTCCCCTGCCCCCCCAGGCCCAGGTACCTTGACGAAGCGACCATAGAGCATGGTGCCAGCCCTGCCAGCCCTGCAGGGCTTCCTGTTGCTGATGTGGGCACCCTGCTCCGAGAGGCTCCTCATGGAGATGCCATCCTGGAGGGGGAAGGGAGGGTGGGAGAGATGCAAAGGACTCAGGGAGAGCTGTGCCTGAAGGGGGCTTCAGCCCCTCCTGCGGCACCTCCCTGCCCCCCACCCCGGCGCAAGGTGCTGAGCGCTGGGAGGAGCTGCAGGGACACAGAGAGGCCTCGCAAAGGGGACCCCCGGCCCTACAGCTGGCCCAAAGGGGGTGCCCCCCACCAAGCACCAACCCCCCCACACCCCCCCCAAGCACCAACCCCTCCCCACCTCCCCGAGCCCTGCTACCTGCCCACTCTCCACGGAGATGTTGGCAGCAGCCTGGTTGAAGACGTGGTCCCACCAGTGGAAGGTGAAAGGCTCTGCTGCGTCGTGTCCCACCTGGGGGGGGCAAAGGAGTCACCATCCTGGGGCCACCACCATGGAGCCACCACCCTGGGGACACCACCCTGGGGACACCACCACAGAGTCACCACCCTGGGGACACCACCCTGGGGCCACCACCATGGAGCCACCACCCTGGGGACACCACCACAGAGCCACCACCCTGGGGACACCACCCTGGAGCCACCCCCACAGTCACCACCCTGGGGCCACCACCACGGAACCACCACGGAGCCACCACCCTGAAGACAGCTGCTGGCAGCCCCTGGTGACCCCCAAAGGGCACTGGGGGGCGGGGGGCCACACTCACCCCGGCCGTGTCGCACTTGACCTTCACCCGGATGGCCTCGGCGATGCCGTCCTGCCGCTTGCCCAGCCCCTGCCCTGGGGACGGAGGGACACTCGCTGCGGCGGCTCCCCTGGAGCCACCCGGCAGGGGAGGGGACGGACACAGGGGGCCGGGGACAGGTTAAGGACCAGGGGAACTGGGGACCACTGGGGATGGGGGATGGGGACCACTGGGGATGGGGGCTGGGGACCACGGGGGAGCAGGCGATGGGCAGGGAGAGGGAGGAGACCGCGTGGGACAACTGGGGACAACCGGGACCGGCGGAACAGGTAGTGAGAGAGGGGACAGCCTAGGGACGGAGGGGAGCTGGGACCACCGGGGATGGGCAGTGAGAGCGGGGAGGGACAAGGGACCGGGGACTGGAGACCCACGGAGAAGAGCTACGAGTGCGGGGAAGGACAAGGGACCGGAGGAGACCGGGGACCACCGGGGACGGGCAGTGAAAGTGGGGAGGGACGAGGGACCGGGGACTGGAGACCACCGGAGAAGAGCCACGAGGGCTGGGAGCGGAGGGAGCCAGGAACAACCGGGGAGAACCGGGCAGAGGTAGCGGGGTCCGGGCACACGGAGGAGGCAGTGGCGGGGTCCGGGCACACGGAGGGGGCAGCGGCGGGGTCCGGGCACATGGAGGGGGCAGCGGCGGGGTCCGGGCACATGGAGGGGGCAGCGGCGGGGTCCGGGCACACGGAGGGGGGCAGCGGCGGGGTCCGGGCACACGGAGGGGGCAGCGGCAGGGTCCGGGCACACGGAGGGGGCAGTGGCGGGGTCCGGGCACACGGAGGGGGCAGCGGCAGGGTGCGGGCACACGCAGGGGGCGGCGGTGGGGGGTGCGGGCACACGCAGGGGGCAGCGGCGGGGTGCGGGCACACGCAGGGGGCGGCGGGGGGTCCGGGCACACGGAGGGGGCGGCGGGGTCCGGGCACACGCAGGGGGCGGTGGCGGGGTCCGGGCACACGGAGGGGGCGGCGGGGTCCGGGCACACGGAGGGGGCGGCGGGGTCCGGGCACTCGCAGGGCAGTCCCCACCTCGCCTCCAGCCGTGGCGCCGCAGCTGCCTCTCGGCGAAGCTCATCCCGCGGCCCGGCGGCTCCGGGACCTTCATGGTGGCAACGCTGCAGCCCGGGAGGAAGCAGCCAGGTCCCGACCCACGCTGCAGGAAACGGCGAAGGCGCAGGCGCGGCGCCGGGAGCGAGCACGGAGGGACACGGGGGCGAGCACGGGGAAGGGGCGGGCGCGGGGCGGCGGAGCGGAGCCGGCCGCGGGGGTGCCCAACAGTGCGGGCAGCAGGGGGCAGGGAGCAGGCTGCGCCCCTCTGCTGCGCCCCTCTGCTGCGCGCCCCTCTGCTGCGCGCCCCTCTGCTGCGCGCCCCTCTGCTGCGCGCCCCTCTGCTGCGCGCCCCTCTGCTGCGCGCCCCTCTGCTGCGCGCCCCTCTGCTGCGCGCCCCTCTGCTGCGCGCCCCTCTGCTTGAGGCCTCAGCACAGGCAGGGACCCGGTGCAGCAGGGCCAGAGGAGGTCGCAGCGATGCTGGGGCAGGGCTGGAAGCCCTCTGCTGGGAGGCTCGGGGGAGTTCAGCCCGGAGAGGAGGAGAAGGCTCCAGGGGGAGACCTCCTGGAGAGCTTCCAGCGCTGAGCAGAAAGCTGGGGACAGAGTTTGGAGCGGGACAGGAGCGGGGGAGATGGTTTGGAAGTGCCAGAGGGGAGAGTTGGAAGAGTGGAGAGGAGGAACCCTGGGTGCTGCTGAGGAGGGGAGGAGAGCCTGGCCCAGGGTCCCCTTCTGGCAGGGGGAGGAGAGAGAGGGGAGGCAAAAAGCTTCACCCAATCTTTCTTCCAAGCATCCCCCTCCCCAATGAAAAGATTTCCTGGGAAGCCCAAAGGGGTTGGAAGGGACCTAGAAGGGTCCAAAAAAAGAACCCACCACCTTTTGGGGGGCAGGAAGATCTCAACCAGCTTGTGTGTGTGTGTGTGTGTGTGTGTCCCCCTCTGGCCAGGAAGGAAGAGAGCTGGAGAGCAGGGCAGGGGGGGAAGAGGGTTGTGCGCATTTTATTTTGTCCTCGGGTTTAAAAATGGGTCATGGAAATGACACAGCCCCTGGGGGGGGGGGGGAATGAAGGGAGGGGGAAGGTGGAGAGGGGTGGCCAAGAATCACCCTGCTGCTGCTGCTGCTCCTCCAGGAGCTGCTGGGGAGGAGGAAGAGTTGCTGACACCCAGACACACCAGAACCGGAATGGGAAACGACAACAAAACCACGGGGAAGGGGAGAGGGGAAGGGGAGAGGGGAAGGGGAGAGGGGAAGGGGAGAGGGGAAGGGGAGAGGGGAAGGGGAGAGGGGAAGGGGAGAGGGGAAGGGGAGAGGGGAAGGGGAGAGGGGAAGGGGAGAGGGGAAGGGGAGAGGGGAAGGGGAGAGGGGAAGGGGAGAGGGGAAGGGGAGAGGGGAAGGGGAGAGGGGAAGGGGAGGATGGAGCTGAAGGAGAAGTTGGAAGGTGGTTGGGTTTTTTTTTCCCAGTCAAAAGAGAGTTAACTTCCTTTGGTGGTTGGTTGTTTCCTCCTCCCCCCCCCAGCTTCTGTTTGGTTTGGGGGTTTTGGTTGTTCCTTCTTTGTGGAGAGGGAGAAGTGAACCTGAGGAGCACAAAGGTCACCACAACCTCCCTGCTCTCCCCCTCCGAGGTGATCAACTCTCCACCTGGGGGCAGAAATGAACCTCCCCAAGGCTTTGCACAGCGACTCTGCGAACTCCCAGGTCCACAGCAACCAAACCTTGATCCCTGAAGGCCATCTGGGGGGAGGGGGAGAAGTTGGGGGGATGTTAAAGGGGAGGGGGGGGGAGGGGGGTTGCTCCTTTCCATCATCCCCAAGAGCATCCAGGGACAGAGCTTTCGTGCACACTGAAACCCTCTGCCCACATCAGAGGGCAGCTACAAGGGACACCAGGCTCAGGGCAAAGCAGAGCAGAGATTTCCAGCTCAATCCCATTTGTTTGCATCATTTTCTTTCCCCACCACCACCCCCACCCCTAATTCAGACACCAAACCCCCACCCCCTCCAAAAAAAATACTACTTGGCTCTGCTGCCTCTCTGCTCCCTCCTTGCTCCCCCCCTGCCCCTACTGCCTCCCTGCCCCTGCTGCCTCTACTCTCTCCCTGGCCCCTCTCTGCTCCTTCCCTGCCCCTGCTCCCTCCCTGCTGCCTCTCTGCTCCCTCCCTGCTGTGCCCCTGCTGCCTCCCTGCTCCCTCCCTGTCCCTGCTGCCTCTCTGCTCCCTGCTGCCTCTCTGCTCCCTCCCTGTCCCTGCTCCCTCCCTGCTGCCTCTCTGCTCCCTGCTGCCTCTCTACTCCCTCCCTGTCCCTGCTGCCTCTCTGCTCCCTCCCTGCTGCCTCTCTACTCCCTCCCTGTCCCTGCTCCCTCCCTGCTGCCTCTCTGCCCCTGCTGCCTCTCTACTCCCTCCCTGTCCCTGCTGCCTCCCTGCTCCCTCCCTGTCCCTGCTGCCTCTCTGCCCCTGCTGCCTCTCTACTCCCTCCCTGCTCCCTCTCTGCTCCCTGCTGCCTCTCTACTGCCTCCCTGCCCCTGCTGCCTCCCTGCTGCCTCCAGGAGGGTTGGGCCTAGATGAGCTTTAAAAAGGTCCCTTCCAACCCGACCCATTCTGTGACTCTTCAGTTTTCAAGCATCTGCTTGCAAAGGAGGCAGGAGGAGGTGGGGGGGAGGCAGGGGATAGGGAGAATCACGGCCAGTCCAAACCAAGCTACTCATCAAACCACAATCATTCAGGGGGCAAAGTCACTAGAAGGGGATCACCTCTTACCACCTAGAGAGAGAGAGGAAAGTGAGGGGGGGGTGGGGGTGTGTTTGTGGACCCCCCCTTTAGGCAAAACCAAAGCCAAGCCCCAAAAATACACATCTGGAGTCTCTGTGGCCACGATGAGAACTGGAATCCACTTACAAGCCACTTTAGAAGAGCATTTCAACATGAAATCTTTTAACTTAGTCAAGGGGGGGGGGTGGGGTGGGGGGGGAAAAAGAGGATGGGGGGGGGGGGGGGGAGGGGCAGGAGCTTAAGCTGGATCATTGTTGGTTGGTTGGTTGGTTGGTTTTAAATACATGGGAAGGAAGAGCTGGTCGGGACCGGACAGGACGCTGAAACAAAGATCCCCATGTGTGGTGCAGGTGGTTATGATGCAGGTGCTGAGAGAGAAAGAGAGAGAGAGAAGAGAAGAAAGAGAGGAAGAGAGAGAGAGAGAATGGAGAGAGGTCTCTTTTTGCCTGGGCAGCAGCAGGAGGAGAGTTTAGGAAGGCTGGGAGCCCAGCAGTCTCTCAATTAGCTGCGTTGATGTCCCCGCCGGTGGCGATCAGGGCCTGCAGGTTGGCCTCGCGGTTGATGAAGCCCATGGCGTTGAGCTGCTCCAGCTGCTGTTGGAATCGCACTTCAGGACTCTGAGCCTGCCAGGGGGAAGGGCAGGAGGGGCCATCAAAAGGGGCAAGGAGGACTGAAAAGGGACAGGGGGTCTGCAGGGGACACAGAGGGTCTGAAGGGGACACAGGGCGTCTGCAGGGGGCGCAGGAGGGGGCCTGCAGGGGACACACAGAGGGTCTGCAGGGGGCACAGGAGGGGGCCTGCAGGGGGCACAGGAGGGGGGCCTGCAGGGGGCGCAGGAGGGCGTCTGCAGGGGACACACAGAGGGGGCCTGCAGGGGGCGCAGGAGGGCGTCTGCAGGGGGCGCAGGAGGGCGTCTGCAGGGGACACACAGAGGGGGCCTGCAGGGGACACACAGAGGGGGCCTGCAGGGGACACACAGGGGGCCTGCAGGGGGCACAGGAGGGGGCCTGCAGGGGACACACAGGGGGGGCCTGCAGGGGACACACAGGGGGGGCCTGCAGGGGACACAGCAGGGGGGGCCTGCAGGGGACACACAGAGGGCCTGCAGGGGACACACAGGGGGGGCCTGCAGGGGACACACAGGGGGGGCCTGCAGGGGACACACAGGGGGGGCCTGCAGGGGACACACAGAGGGCCTGCAGGGGACACACAGAGGGTCTGCAGGGGACACACAGGGGGGGGCCTGCAGGGGACACACAGAGGGCCTGCAGGGGACGCACAGAGGGGGCCTGCAGGGGACGCACAGGGGGGGCCTGCAGGGGACGCACAGAGGGGGCCTGCAGGGGACACACAGAGGGCCTGCAGGGGACACACAGAGGGGGCCTGCAGGGGACACACAGAGGGCCTGCAGGGGACACACAGAGGGGGCCTGCAGGGGACACACAGCAGGGGGCCTGCAGGGGACACACAGGGGGGGCCTGCAGGGGACACACAGCAGGGGGCCTGCAGGGGACACAGAGGGGGGGCCTGCAGGGGAGGGCTGTGCTGCCGGCCAGCGAGAGCCCAGGGGGGGAAGGCGAACCGCGGGGAGTTCACCCCAGGTCCCGCAACCCCCAGGGGAGGGTCGGAGCTGCTCTGCTCTGAGGGCAAGGCTGAGGGAGTTGGGGCAGGGAGCTGCTGGAGAGGGTCCAAGGGAGAGCTGTGATGGTGAGGAAGGGAGTGGAGTGCTGAGAGGAGAGGCTGAGAGGGCCCTGGGGGTGGTTGGTCTGGAGAGGAGAGGCTGAGAGAGCCCTGGGGATGGTTGGTCTGGAGGGGAGAGGCTGAGAGGGCCCTGGGGGTGGTTGGCCTGGAGAGGAGAAGGCTGAGAGGGGACCTGAGCAATGTCCATCAGTAGCTGAGGGTTGGGGGTCCAGGAAGGGATAGAGAGAGGCTCTGCTCACTGTGCCCTGAGATAGGACCAGGGGCAGGGGATAGAAACCACAGCACAGGAAGCTTGAGGATGAGCAGAGGGTTGGAGCTGCTCTGCTCTGAGGGCAAGGCTGAGGGAGTTGGGGAAGGCTGGAGAAGAGATTCCTCTGAGGAGACCTTTTTGTGGCCTTCTAGGGGCTGAAGGGGGCTCCAGGAAAGCTGGGGAGGGACTTTGTAAGGTGTCAGGGAGGGACAGGACTGGGGGGGAATGGATCCAAGCTAGAGGAGGGAAGAGGTAGATTGGAGCTTAGGAAGAAGTTCTGCCCCAGGAGGGTGGTGAGAGCCTGGCACAGGCTGCCCAGGAAGGTGGTGGAAGCCTCAGCCTCAGCCCCAGAGGTGTTTGCAGCCAGGCTGGAGGTGGCTGTGAGCAACCTACTGTGGTGTGAGGTGTCCCTGCCCATGGCTGGGGGTTGGAACTGGAGGGTCTTTGAGATCCCTTCTGGGGGGGGGTTGGAACTGGAGGGTCCTTGAGGCCCCTTCCAGGGGGGGTTGGAACTGGAGGGTCCTCGAGGTCCCTTCCAGGGGGGGTTGGAACTGGAGGGTCCTCGAGGTCCCTTCCAGGGGGGGTTGGAACTGGAGGGTCCTCGAGGGTCCCTTCCAGGGGGGGTTGGAACTGGAGGGTCCTCGAGGTCCCTTCCAGGGGGGGTTGGAACTGGAGGGTCCTCGAGGTCCCTTCCAGTGGGGGTTGGAACTGGAGGGTCCTCGAGGTCCCTTCCAGGGGGGGTTGGAACTGGAGGGTCCTCGAGGTCCCTTCCAGGGGGGGGTTGGAACTGGAGGGTCCTCGAGGTCCCTTCCAGGGGGGGTTGGAACTGGAGGGTCCTCGAGGTCCCTTCCAGGGGGGGTTGGAACTGGAGGGTCCTCGAGGTCCCTTCCAGGGGGGGTTGGAACTGGAGGGTCCTTGAGGTCCCTTCCAGGGGGGGGTTGGAACTGGAGGGTCCTTGAGGTCCCTTCCAACCCTAACAATTCTATGATGCTAAGAACAACAAAGCTGTGGAAGAGTCTGGAGAGCAGAGCTGGTGAGGAGCAGTGGAATGACCTGGGGGGGGAAGTGGGGACACACCCCACATCCTTGGGATGGTTTTGGCTTGGGGAACAACCTCTAGGGTCACCCTGGAGCTGTCCCCTCCCCAGGGGTGCAGCTGGGGGTGGGGATACATACTTGAGAGCTTCCTCCAGCCAGCAGCT
>NW_027142738.1:33705-118769 GCF_026170545.1 Melanerpes formicivorus | reverse complement strand
GAGATTGAACCCCCCCAAAAGAAATTCACAGAGCTTCCCCTCCAGCTGGGAAGCCAAGCAAAGAAATGAATGAGAAGGTGGAGAGGTGGAGCCAGGACAAAATGTTTCTCAGCGTCCTCCTCGTTTGGGGTCTTTTTCCCTTCTTTCCCCACCCCTCCTTCCTTTGCCTGTGCTCTATCAGCACAAAAATCCTCCTCGGGGGCGTGGCGGATGACGTCACCGCCTGGCAGCCCCTCCCCAGCCCCTCCCCGTGCCCCACCTCTGCTTGCCCCCTTTGGCACCCTTCCCTCCCCCCCTAACCCCGTCCCTTCTCCAGGAGTTTCCCAATGGAAAAGGCAGGTTGGGGGGTGGGGAGGGGTGGGAGGGGGGGCTGTGCAGGAATCACCCCAAAACTCCCTTGATGAGCACCCTGGTTGGAATAGGCAGCAGGTTTGGGGGGGGACTGTGCCAAATCACCCCCAAATTGGTCCCCACTCAGCATCCTGCCGGCAAAAGGCAGCAGGCTGGGGGGGGGCTGTGCACAATCACCCCAAAACTGCCCTGCTGCGAGCCTTGCTTGGAATAGGCAGCAGGTTTGGGGGGGCTGTGCCAAATCACCCCCAAATTGGTCCCACAGCAGACCCTAAGGAGAAGCAGACTCCAGGGGCAAGCAGATCCCAGTGGGAGGCAGACCCCATGGGGAAAGAGACCCCAAGGGAAAGCAGACCCCAGGGGGAAGCAGATCCTAGGGGGAAGTAGATCCCAATGGGAAACAGACCCCAGGGGGAAGCAGATCCCAGGATCCATTGGGATCTTGCCCCAGAGAGGAGAAAGAACTTCATTTAGGGCTTTAGGGAAGGTTATTGCTGGGGGAGGGGAGGGGAGGGGAGGGGAGGGGAGGGGAGGGGAGGGGGAGGGAAGGGGAGGGGAGGGGAGGGGAGGGGAGAGGAGGGGAGGGGAGGGGAGGGGAGGGGAGGGGAGGGGGAGGGGAGGGGAGGAGGAGAGGAGAGGAGAGGAGAGGAGAGAAGGAAGGGGGAGGGAGGGGGTGGGGGGGCTCCAGCCATTGTTTTACAGCCCCCCCCCAAACCTCTCTGCTGTACCCAAGACACCCCCCCCCCCCTTCTATACACACACAGAGCCCCCCCCAAAGTATTTGCTGGGTGTGGGGGGGGAAGAGGTAGCTCTGGGGTGCCTTGGCAGCCCCTGGGTTGCTTGCTTCCAAAGATGCTACATCAAAAATGGGGAAGCTGGGGGGTGGGAGGGGGAGGGGGGGAGAGGAGAAATCAAATTAACAAAAGGGGGGAGGGGGGCCCAAATATTTCTTTCTTTCTTTGAAACTGGAGCTGCTACATCAAAGCTTCTTGGAGGAGAGAGGGAGATGGAGAGAGGGAGATGGAGAGAGGGAGATGGAGAGAGGGAGAAGGGGGTGGGGAATGAAGGTTTCTTTGTGGGGTTTTGGGGTTGATTTGGGTTTTTTTTTGCTTCGAGGCCAGCTTGGGGAGGTTTGAATTGAGACCCTCAGCCAGACAGATGTGGCCCTGCCTGCACAGCTGTGGCCCTGCATGGCCAGATGTGGCCCTGCCTGCACAGACATGGCCCTGCCTGCACAGCTATGGCCCTACCTGGCCAGATGTGGCCCTGCCTGCACAGATGTGGCCCTGCCTGGCCAGATGTGGCCCTGCCTGCACAGCTATCTCCCTACCTGGCCAGATGTGGCCCTCTCTGCACAGATGTGGCCCTGCCTGCACAGCTATGCCCCTACATGGCCAGATGTGGCCCTGCCTGCACAACTATGTCCCCTACCTGGCCAGATGTGGCCCTGCCTGCACAGATGTGGTCCTGCCTGGCCATAGGTGGTCCTGCCTGCACAGATGTGGCCCTGCCTGCACAGCTATGTCCCTACCTGGCCAGATGTGGCCCTGCCTGCACAAATATGTCCCTACCCGGCCAGATGTGGCCCTGCCTGCACAGCTATGTCCCTACCTGGCCAGATGTGGCCCTACCTGCACAGATGTGGTCCTGCCTGGCCATAGGTGGTCCTGCCTGCACAGATGTGGCCCTGCCTGCACAGCTGTGTCCCTACCTGGCCAGATGTGTCCCTACCTGGCCAGATGTGGCCCTGCCTGCCCTGCCAGCCATGTCCCTGCCTGCCCAAAGAGCCACAGCTCCTCTCCAGAGGGGGCCTGGGGGAGTTTTTGCTCTGCCTTTTTCCCCCCCACCTCTTCTCTGCCATGTTTTCCTTGTTCCCAGCATGCAGGAGGCTTTGGAACATCGTTTGGGGAGGAGATAAAAAGGAGCAAGGGAGAAAAGTTTCCCTTTTCCCTTCCCCCCCCCTCCCCACCTCTTTCTTCACGCTCCTTTAAGGGCAGGGCTAGGGCTAGGTCCCATCCCCCCCCCCAAATGGTCCCCAACATTTGAGGGGCTGGGGGGGGGGGGGTGTCCTGCCTTTCCCCCCCTTCCCCCACCTGGCACCAAATAAAGAGAGCCACCAAGAAGTTGCTCAGCACCACCACAGGCAGAACTTCAGCCACCAGCACCTAAAACTCACTGAACTAGCAGAGGGGCTCCAGGCCTGGGGGGAGGGGGGTGGGGGGGAGGGTCTCAGCTTGGGGGAGGGGAGGAACCCTTTGTAGTTGCCACCCAAATCCTCTCCACCACCAACATTGCCCAAGGTCCCCTTCCAAAGCTGGTTGGACGCCACAGAATCTTCCCAGCACAAAGCCTGGGCTTGGGGGATGGGAGGTGGGGAGGGGGAGGAGGAGGAGGAGGTGGGGAGGGGGTGAGAGGTCACTGGGAATGTTCCCTCTCCCCCTTTCCCCCCTTCTTTCACTGGGAGCAAGCCAAAGGCAGGTTTGGAAGGAGATCTGGGCCAGGGGTAGAGGAAAGGATGTGGCCAGAGCTGGCTCTGAAGGCAAAGCTTCACAGGGGAGGGAGGAAGGGAGGAAAGGAGGAAGGGAAGGAGGGATAAGGGATGGATGAGGGATGGAAGGATGGGGGATGGATGGGGAATGGAGAAGGGAGGGAGGGATGGAGGGAGGGAGGGAGGATGAGGGAGGGAGGGAGGGATGGATGGATGGATGGATGAGGGATGGATGAGGGATGAATGGATGGATGGATGGGGGATGGATGAGGGATGAATGGATGGGGGATGGATGGATGGATGGATGGATGGATGGATGGATGGATGGATGGATGGATGGGGGATAGGTGGTTGCTTGGCTTTCATATCTTCTGTGCCCTGGGGCAGCACCAGGCCACAGAGGCTTGAGGAGCTCAGCCAGAGCCCCCAACACCTCCAGCCCTCCACCAACCCCCAGCTCCCACAGCCAAGGACAGGTCCAAAGGCCAGGAAGCACCCAGGACCCAACCTGGCACCCATGCCAAGACAGGGTTGGGAGAACCAAGTTGCCAGGAGGTCTCTTGAAGCTCTGGGGAGGAGGTGAGCAGAAGCTGGCCCTGGCAGTGTCCCTCTAGCAGAGCATCCTTCCCTTTCCCAACACATCAGCACCCAGCTGGGAGCCTGGGGGTGGCTCCTTCTTGCCCCTGGGGAATGTTTGCCCCTGGATGACACCTGCTGGAGGCCTCTCCTGTCCCATCCCTCCCCCAGCTGGAGATCAGGGGGAGCCAGGATGGAATTCTGGGAATTCAGTTTGGGAGTTTGGGGATTCAGGTTGGAGTTTTTCTGGGTTCACTTCCAAATCTTTATGGATTCAGCTTGGAATCCTTCTGGGTTCACTTTTCAACCTCTGGAGGTTCAGTTCCAAACCTTTGGAGGTTGAGGTTGGAATGTTGTGGATTCAGTTTGGCATCTGTCTGGCTTCAAGCCCAAATCTTTCTGGCTTCACTTTGGAACCTTTCTTCTGGGTTCAGGCCAAACTCTGAGCCCAGGAGCCGGCTGGGAGAACTCAAGGGGGTCAGGAAACAGGGAAGCAGTGGGGGAGGTGGGAGGGAAATGCTGCAGAGCTGCTCTCTGATACCCATTTGACACATCCAGAGGTGCTTGGGGAAGGGGAGGGAGGGGAAATTCCTCTCCACCCCCACAGGTTTGGTAACCTGGCACCTGCCAGGCTACCAAACACTCAGTTGCTTTTCTACCATCACAGCATTTGGGCAGCCAGAAAACAAGCTGCCAGCACTCAGGACGCCACTTGGCATCTGGTGGGCATTGATTGGCACAGAAGCCAAACCTCCAAACCCCATCCTCTCCCCCAGCCCCCAGTGCTTTCCATCCTCTCCCCCATCCCCAACGCTTTCCATCCTCTCCCCCATCCCCAACGCTTTCCATCCTCTCTCTCATCCCCAGTTGTTTCCATCCTCTCCCCCACCCCCTAATGCTTTCCATCCTCTCTCCCATTCCCAATGCTTTCCATCCTCTCTCATCCCCAGTTCTTTCCATCCTCTCCCTCCCCCAATGCCTTCCATCCTCTCCCACCCCCAATGCTTTCCATCCTCTCTCCCATTCCCCAATGCTTTCCATCCTCTCCCTCCCCCAATGGTTTCCATCCTCTCTCCCATTCCCAATGCTTTCCATCCTCTCCCATCCCCAGTTCTTTCCATCCTCTCCCATCCCCAAAGCTTTCCATCCTCTCTCCTCTCCCCAGTTCTTTCCATCCTCTCCCTCCCCCAATGTCTTCCATCCTCTCCCATCCCCAGTTCTTTCCATCCTCACTCCCACCCCCAACACTCTCCATCCTCTCCCTCCCCCAATGCTTTCCATCCTCTCCCTCCCCCAAAGCTTTCCATCCTCTCTCCTCTCCCCAGTTCTTTCCATCCTCTCCCTCCCCCAATGTCTTCCATCCTCTCCCATCCCCAGTTCTTTCCATCCTCACTCCCACCCCCAACACTCTCCATCCTCTCCCTCCCCCAATGCTTTCCATCCTCTCCCTCCCCCAATGCTTTCCATCCTCTCCCTCCCCCAATGCTTTCCATCCTCTCCCATCCCCAAAGCTTTCCATCCTCTCCCATCCCCAGTTCTTTCCATTCTCTTCCATCCCCAGTTCTTTCCATCCTCTCCCTCCCCCAATGCTTTCCATCCTCTCCCTCCCCCAAAGCTTTCCATCCTCACTCCCACCCCCAACACTCTCCATCCTCTCCCCATCCTAAATGCTTTCCATCCTCTCTCCCATCCCCAATGCTTTCCATCCTCTCCCATTCCCAAAGCTTTCCATCCTCTCTCCCATCCCCAGTTCTTTCCATCCTCTTTCCCATCCCCCAAAGCTTTCCATCCTCACTCCCACCCCCAACGCTCTCCGTCCTCTCCCTCCTCAATGCTTTCCATCCTCTCCCATCCCCAAAGCTCTCCATCCTCTCCCTCCCCCAATGCCTTCCATCCTCTCCCTCCCCCAATGCTGTCCATCCTCTCCCACCCCCAAAGCTTTCCATCCTCTCTCCCGTTCCCCAAAGCTTTCCATCCTCTCCCATCCCCAAAGCTCTCCATCCTCACTCCCACCCCCAACGCTCTCCATCCTCTCCCTCCCCCAATGCCTTCCATCCTCTCCCATCCCCAAAGCCTTCCATCCTCTCCCCCATTCCCCAACACTCTCCATCCTCTCCCCCATTCCCCCCACCCCATCTCAGAGTCTCTGTTTTGAACAACAACAAAACAAAACCAAACCAAACAGCAGGAGCTGGGAAACGATTCAAGGATGTTTCAACAAGGCAATATTATTATTATTATTAATTATTATTAATTATTATTATTATAATTAATTAACTCTTTCTTTCTTTCTTTTCTTTTCTTTTCTTTTCTTTTCTTTGTGTGTATTTTGCTTTGTTCTGAATAAAAAATAGAATATATAAAAGTGGCCAACCTCAGGAAGATCCACGTCAAGGACAGCTTGGAAGAGGTTTTGGTCCATAAAGAAATAATTCTTTGCTTCTTTTTTTTTCTCTCTTCTGGTTTGTTTCTTTTTCTTTCTCCCCTCCCCTCCTCCCCACCTCCTCCCTTCCCCCTTCCCCTCTCCCTTCTCCCTTCTCCCTTCCCCCTCCCTCTTTTCCTCCCTTTTGGGTAACAAAAAGTTTTGGTCCCGTTGAAAAGAACAAGGAAATGCTATAAAGAAGTTGGGGTTGGGTCTTGGGTTTGCTGCTGTCTGAAGGCTGAGGGTGGAGGACTTCCTGTTGCTGCTGCATCATCATCATCATCATCATCCTCACCATCACAGTCATCTCCTCCTTAGGTTTTGGTGTGGTTGAAGTTGGGGTTGGTTGGAAGCAAAAAGGTTTGGGGGGGACTGGGGAGAGTTCAAGACAATGCTAAAGAAGTTGGGGTTGGGTCTCAGTTTTGTTGCTGTCTGAAGGTTGGGAGTTGAGGACTTCCTGTTGCTGATCATCATCATCATCATCATCATCATCACAGTCATCTCCTCCTTAGGTTTTGGTGTGGTTGAAGTTGGGGTTGGTTGGAAGCAAGAAGTTCTGAGAGGGGTTGGGTTTGGGTCTTGGTTTTATGATGGTTTTTGCTGTCTGAAGGTTGGGGGTGGAGGACTTCCTGTTGCTGCATCATCATCATCATCATCCTCACCATCACAGTCATCTCCTCCTTAGGTTTTGGTGTGGTTGAAGTTGGGGTTGGTTGGAAGCAAGAAGTTCTGAGAGGGGTTGGGTTTGGGTCTTGGTTTTATGATGGTTTTTGCTGTCTGAAGGTTGGGGGTGGAAGCCTTCCTCTTGCTGCATCCTCATCATCATGTCTCCTCCTTAGGTTTTGGTGGGGTTGAAGTTGGGGTTGGTTGGAAGCAAAGAGTTCTTGGGGGGAGGGGGGTTGGGGGAGTTCAAGGAAATGCTAAAGAAGTTGGGGCTGGGTCTTGGTTTTGTTGCTGTCTGAAGGTTGGGGGTGGAGGACTTCCTATTGCATCATCATCATCATTGTCATCGTCATTGTCTCCTCCTTAGGTTTTGGTGTGGTTGAAGTTGGGTTGGTTGGAAGCAAAAAGTTTGGGGGGGGAGGGGGATTGGGTTGGTGCTGAGTGGAACTGGAGAGAGAGAGGAAACTAACAAGGATGGAGGATGGAGAGAGACCTCCAAGAGAGGTGGAAGTCAGCAAGCTCCCCTGGGGTGAGGGGGGAGGGGGGGAGGAAAAAAACTCCATGGGATTGGGACCTCAGGATTGCTTTTCAAATACCCTGTTAGTGACTCCTGATTTGGCTGAGGAGCAAATCCCTGCGTGGCTCAGAGGGCCCCCTCAAAAAAAGCACCCTAAAAGGAGACTAAAAAAGAGAGCAAAAAGGGACTTAAAAAGAGGCTAAAAAGAGACAAAAAAAAAAAGAGACCAAAAAGAGACAAAAAAGGAGACTCAAAAGAGACTCAGAAAGAGACTAAAAGGAGACTTAAAAAGAGGCTAAAAAGAGGCAAAAAAAAGAGACTCAAAAGAGACAAAAAAGAGACTCAAAAAGAGACTCAAAAAGAGACAAAAAGGAGACTCAAAAGAGACTAAAAAGAGACTTAAAAGAGACTCAAAAGAGACTCAAAAGAGACTCAAAAGAGACAAAAAAGAGACTAAAAAGAGACTAAAAAGAGACTTAAAAGAGACTCAAAAGAGACTTAAAAAGAGACTTAAAAAGAGACTAAAAAGAGATAAAAAGGAGACAAAAAAGAGACAAAAAGGAGACAAAAAAAGAGACTCAAAAGAGATTCAAAAGAGACTAAAAAAGAGATTAAAAAGAGACTCAAAAGAGGCTCCAAAAGAGGCTAAAAAGAGATAAAAAGGAGACAAAAAAGAGACTAAAAAGAGACTAAGAAAGAGATTTAAAAAAGACTAAAAAGAGACAAAAAAGAGACTCAAAAAGAGGCAAAAAAGAGACTTAAAAAGAGGCAAAAAAGAGATTAAAAAAGAGGCAAAAAAGAGACCAAAAAAGAGGCAAAAAAGAGACTAAAAAAGAGACTAAAAAAGAGATTTAAAAGAGACTAAAAGAGACAAAGAGGCAAAATGAGGCTAAAAAAGAGACTCAAAAAGAGACAAAAAAGAGGCTAAAAAAGAGGCCAAAAAAGAGACTAAAAAGAGGCAAAAAAGAGACTAAAAAGAGCCAAAAAGAACAAAGTTCCAGACTCTGGGAGAGGCTCAGGAGAAGACCAAGAACCTTCAAGTCCCCTGCTGGGACTCCAAGCAGAGCTTCTCCAGGTGGTGCTGGGAGCCCTGCAGCTTCTTCCTTGATGGAGCTTTGATTGATTCTTCCTTCACTGGGTTGAGTTTTTGGGTTGATTTCTATTATTGCTTCTTTTTTCCCCCTCCTTTTTTTTGCCTTTCTTCTCCTTTTTTTCTTTGCCTTTCTTCTTCTTCCCTTTTTTGCCTGTTTTCCTTCTTTTTTGCCTTTTCCCCTTCTTTTTGGCCTATTTTCCTCTTCTTTCTTGCCTTTTTGTCCTTCTTTTCTTGCCTTCTTTTTCCCCCAGCTTGGTTTGTTGGGTTTCACTTTGCTCTTGTTCGGCTTTTCCTGGCTCTTATTTGGCCTTTTCCTGGGGGTTTTGGGTTCTTTTTCACTTGTTTTGTCTCTTTCTTGCTTATTTTACCTGGGTTGGGTTTTTTTTCCCCCCTTCCTTTAGTTGATTTTTCTTTATTCCAGCTGATTTTTCCCTATTTTACCCAATTTTTCCTTATTTGAGATGATTTTCCCTTGGTTTGTCATTTTTTTCCCTTATTTCAGCTGATTTTTCCTTATTTCAGCTGATTTTTCCTTATTCCAGTTGGTTTTTCCTTATTCCAGCTGGGTTTTCCCTATTTCAATTGATTTTTCCTTATTTCAGCTGATTTTTCTTTATTTTACCTGGGTTTTGTTTCTTTTGTCTCTTTTCTCCTCATTTTGCCTCTTTTCTCCTCATTTTGTCTCTTTTTTCCACATTTTGCCTGGTTTTGCCTCCTTTTTCCTCATTTTGCCTCTTTTTCTCCTCATTTTCTCTCTTTTTCCCTCCTTTTGCCTCTTTTTTCCTGCTTTTTCCCCTTTTTCCCTCCTTTTCCCCTCATTTTGTCTGGCTTTTGCCTTTGTTTTGTCTCTTTTCCTCTTCATTTCACCTCCTTTCTGCTTCTTTTGTCTGGGTCTTGTTTGTTTTGTCTCTTTCCTTGCTCCTCTCTCTCTTTCCTCTTCATTTGATCCATTTTTTACTTTGCCTCTTTTTTGGTCCTTTTGTCTCTTTTTTGGTCTCTTTTTTCTCTCTTTTTTTTGTTCCTTTTACCTCTTTTTTGTCTCTTTTTTCCTCTCTCTTTTTTGTTCCTTTTACCTCATTTCTGTCTCTTTTTTCTCTCTTTTTTTTGTTCTTTTTACCTCTTTTTTGTTCCTTTCAGCTCTCTTCTGTCTCTTTTTTCTCTCTTTTTTTTGTTCCTTTTACCTCTTTTCTGTCTCTTTTTTCCCTCTCTCTTTTTTGTTCCTTTTACCTCATTTTTGTCTCTTTTTTCCTCTCTTTTATTTGTTCTTTTTATCTCTTTTTTAACCTCTTTTTTGTTCCTTTTATCTCTTTTTTTGTCTCTTTTTTCCCTCTTTTTTTTTGTTCCTTTTATCTTTTTTATCTTTTTTCTCTCTTTTTTTTTGTTCCTTTTGTCACTTTTTTGTCTCTTTTTTTTCTCTCTTTTATTTTTGTTCCTTTTGTCTCTTTTTTTGTCTCTTTTTTATCTCTTTTTTTTGTTCCTTTTGTCTTTTTTTTTGTCTCTTTTTTCCTCTCTTTTCTTTTTGTTCCTTTTGTCTCTTTTTTATCTCTTTTCTTTTTGTTCCTTTTGCCTTTTTTGCCTCTTTTTTATCTTTCTTTGTTCCTTCCCTCTCTTTTTTGCTCCTTCCCTCTCTTTTTTGCTCCTTCCCTCCCTTTTTTCCTCCTTCCCTCCCTTTTTTCCTCCTTCCCTCTCTTTTTTCCTCCTTCCCTCTCTTTTTTCCTCCTTCCCTTTCCCTTTCTTTCTTGCTTGTTCCTTTGCTCTTTTGTTTCTTTGCTGTCATTTGGTTGCTGGTTTATTTGTTTTTCTTGTTGGTTTTTTTTCCCTTCTGTTTTGTTGTTTGTTTCTCTTTTTTTTTTTTTGTCCATTTTTTGCTGGCTTTTTTTTTTTTATACAAAACAAAAAAGGAAATCAAGAAAAGTTCTTTCAGCTGCTGTTTTGTGTTCAAATCTTTGAGGTAATAGAGTTGTGCCCTCGTCCCAACAGGTTCCCAGAGGTTGATGGTTTCTATTTTTATTGGTTTTTTTGTGGTTTTTTATTCCCAGTTTTGTTCTTTTTTTTTTTTTCCTCAATCCCCAGCATCCCTTTTCCTTTCTTCCTGCTTGTTCCTTTCTCAGCTCCCACTTGGGTTGGCATCCCTGGGGGGGTGAAGCTCCCATTTGGGTAGACACCCCTGGAAGGTGGTGGTGGAGCCCTTACTTGGTTGGTATCCCTGGGTGGTGCTGGAGCTCCCCACTCGGGTGGACATCCATGGGGGGTGGTGCTGGAGCTCCCATTTGGGTGGACATCCATGGGGGGGTGGTGCTGGAGCTCCCATTTGGGTGGATATCCTGGGTGGTGGAGCCCCCACTTGGGTGGACATCCATGGGGGGTGGCGCTGGAGCTCCCATTTGGGTGGATATCCTGGGTGGTGGAGCCCCCACTCGGGTGGACATCCATGGGGGGTGGCGCTGGAGCTCCCATTTGGGTGGATATCCTGGGTGGTGGAGCCCCCACTCGGGTGGACATCCATGGGGAGTGGTGCTGGAGCTCCCATTTGGGTGGACATCCTGGGTGGTGGAGCCCCCACTTGGGTGGACATCCATGGGGGGTGGTGCTGGAGCTCCCACTTGGGTAGACACCCCTGAGGGGGGGAGTTGTGGAGCCCTTACTTGGTTGATATCCCTGGGTGGTGGTGCTGGAGCTCCCACTTGGGTGGACATCCATGGGGGGTGGTGGTGGTGGTAACGGTGCCCTCATTGGGGTAGGCATCCCTGGGTGGTGGTGGTGGAGCCCTTATGTGGGTTGGCATCCCTGGGTGGTGCTGGAGCTCCCATTTGGGTTGGCATCCCTGGGTGGTGCTGGAGCTCCCACTTGGGTTGGCATCCCTGGGTGGTGCTGGAGCTCCCACTTGGGTTGGCATCCCTGGGTAGTGCTGGAGCTCCCACTTGGGTAGACATCCAGGGAGGGTGCTGGAGCTCCCACTTGGGTTGGCATCCCTGGGGGGTGGTGGTGAGGGTAGAGCCCTTACTTGGGTTGACATCCATGGGGAGTCATGGTGGAGCTCCCCCTTGGGCTGGCATCCCTGGTGGGGGTGGTGATGGTGCTGGCTGGTGGTGGTGGAGCTCCCCCTTGGGCTGGCATCCCTGGGGGGGTGGTGATGGCGCTGGCTGGTGGTGGTGGGGCTCCCCCTTGGGCTGGCATCCCTGGTGGGGTGGTGATGGTGCTGGGTGGTGGTGGTGGAGCTCCCCCTTGGGCTGGCATCCCTGGGGGGGTGGTGATGGCGCTGGCTGGTGGTGGTGGGGCTCCCCCTTGGGCTGGCATCCCTGGTGGGGGTGCTGATGGTGCTGGCTGGTGGTGGTGGAGGTGATGGGTGGTGGTGCTCCCCCTTGGGCTGGCATCCCTGGTGGGGGGTTGGTGCTGGTGCTGCTTGGGCTGGTGGACGAAGAGGAGCTGAGCAGAGCCTTCAAACCAAGCTGAGGCTTGAAGAGAAGTCAAGAGAAGCCCCCAAGCCAAGCAGGGGCCTCCCCCACAGCCCTGCTGCCTGCCCCTCTGGGCTCAGCTTTGGTGGCTCCGGGGCAGGTCCCAAGCTCACCACAGGGGAGAGAAGAAAAAGCAAACCTAAAAAGGAGTGACCTGAAGCAAAACCTTCAGAGGCTTTGGGTCCAAAAGTAACCAAAAACTAAAGAGGACCTTTTCCAGGCTGGAGCACAGGTTGCCCTCCACCATTTCTGGCTTTTTGTTCTTCTTTTTTTGGGTTTTTTTTTCCTTTCCCCCTTTGATTATTTCATTATTTTCTTTCCTTCCCCCTCCTTTTGTTGTAGTTTTTTTTGTCTCTCTCCTTTTTTTTTTTGTCTCTCTCCTTTTTTTTTTTCCTTTTCCAATGTTTTTGTCAAAAATAAGATTGCTCCTAAAATAATTTCTTCAGCTTTTTTGTTTGTTTTGTGGTTTGGTTCTTTCCCCTCCCTCCCCCTCTCCCCCCCTCCCCTCCTCTCCCCCTTTTCCCCCTTCCTTTCCCTTCCATTAATTGATCCTCTTGCCCATTCCTTTTGTTTCCTTCAGATCTCCTCCTCCTCTTCCTCATTATTATTACTATTAACCAGGACTATAATTAATTATCATCATCAGCATCATTATTCCTTCCTCCAAACCCCCCTCTACCACCTCCACCACCCCCAAAGCACACGCCCCCCAAAGCTCTTTCCCTTCTTTTCCTCCCCTGACCCCCACAAACCCTCTCCCCTCCCCTCTCCCCCTCCCCCTTCTCCTTCCCCCCCCCACCACCACCTCCTCCCTCCCCTCCCACCTCCCTCCCCCAGAAAAAAAATCCCTACTCTTGGGTCTCTTTAGGAAAATATTCTAATGGCCTGAGTGGCTGCAGCGTGGCACACAGGGCACTCGGGATCAGTCCTCTCGCAGATCCTGACGGCGCACTCCATGCAGAAGAGGTTGTGGCCGCAGGGCACCAGCGCCGCCGTCACCTCGCTCTCGAAGCACACCATGCACTCCCGGCTGCTGCCGCTGGAGACGGACGTCCGGGCGGCTCCGCTGCTCCCCAGCTTGCTAAAACCTTGGAGGGCGTCCCCCTGGGACCTCCTGGGAAGACCGCCGAGGTTGGGCTCTTGGATGGAGGACGAAGGGGAACGATGCGAGTTGGGGTGGAGGGCGCCGGCGCTGCCGGACCTCTGCTGCTTGGAGAAGAGCACCGAGACCGGGTTGGCGTTTTCCTGCCCTGCCCACATGGGGGCGCCAGACTCCGGCACGCCGTAGTACAGATCCTGCTTGCTGACGCCGCCGCCGCCGCCTCCGCCGCCGCCGCCGCCGCCGTAGTTGGGGAAGAGGTAACCGTAATTGAAGTCGTTTTGGTCGTTCAGCCGCGGGGTCTCGTAGACGGGATCCACCGAGCAGTCCCCGATGCAGCCCAGGCTGTTCTGGCGGAAGGTGGAGAGGGGCTTGCAGCCCGGCGCCGGCGTGTGGACCCTCCACGCCTCCGAGTAGCGATTCTCCATGCCGGAGTCGGGGCTGCTGGCCAGGAAGTCGTTTTCGTTGTTGTACTCCAGGATCTTCCCCGTCCTGACGGCGATGTGGGTCTCGATCTCCTCCCTGGCCCTCTCCACGTTGCCCGGCGCTCCGGTGATCTCGAAGACGGGGTCCCGGTCGCGGCTGGGGGTGATGATGTAAGTGTTGGTCTGCTGCTGGATCCTCTTGATGGTCGCCCCCTTGGGTCCCACCACCAAGCCCACCACGCGGTAGGGGACCCGCACCCGGATGGTGACTTGGCCGGGCAGGGTGGGGGCGCTGCCGAAGGCGGTGCCAGCCTTGTTGCGGGAGGCTCTGATCATGGAGAAGTGCTCGGCGGCGGAGATGATCTCCCGCCGAGCCATGGCCACGTCCTCCCGCCGCCCGGTGACCATGAACACCGGCTCCTCGCCCCGCACCGGCGTCTTGATGTAGGTGTTGGTCTTGGCGCGCAGGGCTTTGATCTTGCAGCCTTGGGGGAAGGGGGGGGGCGGGGAGGGGGATGATAGGAGGGGGAAAAAAAGGGCAGGGAGGTTAGAGGCCACCCTGCTGCCTGCCCTTGCCCCTCGGGTGCCAGGCGCGGCTGCCAGGTGTGCCCTCCCCCCTCCCCCCCCTCCCGATGCCCTTGTGCCGCTGGCCTGGGCACCTAAAAGGAGGGGAAGGTCCCTGTCCTGGCAGCCCTGGCAGCAGAAATGCCAGGGGAGGGTATGCCCCTCAGTGTGCCCAGAGAGGTCCTCCCTCAGCAGCTCCCCTCAGGTGGGGGCCACCATGGACCGACCCCCTGACCTCACCATGGAACCCCAACCTCACTATGGACCCCCCAACCTTCACCATGGACCCCCCAACCTCACTATGGACCCCCCAACCTTCACCATGGACCCCCCCAACCTTCACCATGGACCCCCCAACCTCACTATGGACCCCCCAACCTTCACCATGGATCCCCCTGACCTCACCATGGATTCCCTACCTCACCATGGACCCCCCAACCTTCACCATGGACCCCCCCGACCTCACCATGGGCTCACAGAGGGGACAGAAGAGCCCTCTGGAGACCATGGAATCATCAAGCAGATCAAGTTGGTAGAGAACTTTAGGATCGTGGAGTCCAAGCCTGAACCCAGCACTGCCCCAGGGCAGCACCAAAACCACGGCCCTCAGCCACCAGGGCCTGAAAACCCCTCCAGGGATGGAGGCTCCACCACCTCCCTGGGCAGCCTGAACCACTCTTGCAGGGCTGAGATTGATCCTCATGGCCAACCTGAACCTCCCCTGGGACAACCTGAGGCCATTTCCTCTCCTCCTTCTATCACCTGTGAGTGGGAAGAAGATCCCAAACCTCACCTCACTGCAGCCTCCTCTCAGGGAGCTGCAGAGAGCCAGAAGGTCTCCCCTCAGCCTCCTCTCCTCCAGCCTCACCACCCCCCAGCTCCCTCAGCTGCTCCTCCCCAGCCTTCTTCCTCCAGACCCTCCCTCAGCCTCCTTGCCCTTCTCTGTCCCCTCCCCAGCCTCTCAATGGAGCCGGGAGCCCAGCTGCGGTGCTGTGCTGCTAAGGACACTTTGGGATCATCAGGAATTACTTTGCAAACTCCACGATGGAGACTTCCTGGTGGGAGGCACAAAGCAGCCGCGGGGAGCAGAGCTGCACCAAGTGAAGGCTGAGCCCAAGCAGGGTGGGGACAAGGGAAACACCTTCTGCCCTCCTCCTGCCCCCGGGGCAGGATCTGCCTCTTCCTGCCCCCATCCCTGGGCAGCTATTTCCCTGCTCCGCCCCCCCCAGAGATGGAGATTCCAGCTCGGGGAGGTGAACCCGCCGTCTGCCCCGAGGGGATCAAGCAGGGGCTGCTAGCAAGCCAGCAAGCAGCCACCCTGGGAAGGACTCCTCTGCAGTCCTCCCAGCCCGGAGGAGCTTCAGGGCCCTGTGCCCTGCCTCCCAGGACTGCACACTTTGCTCTCCTTCGCTAAAGGACCTCGGGAGGCCCTCGCAAAGACCTCAGGTGGGCGTTAGTCAAGGCCGGGCTTGGGTTTTGTTTCTAAGCCATGGGACAATGACCCTGGGCGGGGGGGTGGGTTCCGGGAGACAATCAAGGAGGCGACTCAGAAGGGTCAGGAGAGCAGAGTGGTGACAAAGGAGAGGGAGCTCCACGCTGGGGCCAGATGGAAGGCACACGGTGGGGCGAGGAAGGAATCCACAGGAACGAGGGCAAACCTGAGCCAGTTACAGCAGCTGCCGGCTGGGAGGGGATGGAAATGGGAGGGGAGGGGACTGCTGGGATCCCTCCGAGGGAGGAAGGGGAGGAGGAGGAGGAGGGGGAAGGATTAGGGGTGTGGAGGAGATGAAAAGACCCCCACCACCCCCACCACTGAAAAGGGAGATGGGCAAGGAGAGAGCGTGGCGAGAGGGGGAGGGAGGATCCAGGAACGGACAAAAGGACGCGTGGTGCAGTCATGGTGTGAGAAGTAGGGGGAGGAGGGGAGGAGGGGGAGGGAGGGTCTCCTGGCAGGCCTGCAGACAGGAAAGCCAGCTTTGCAGAGATGGACAGATGGGGGATCCTGTGCTTAAAAAAAAAAAAACTGGGAGAGAAATAAACCCCACAGGAAATGAGAGCAAGCCCAAGCCCCAGCAGCAGGGTCCAGAGGCCCAGCTGATCGCTTTGAGCAGCTCTAAACTGGTGCCCAGACAGCAGCAGTGGCAATCCCAGACAGCTCCCAACCCAACTTCCAACAGCCACTGGCCAAGCAGCTCGAACCAGGCTGACTTCCCCAACCACTGCTCCCAGCCCACCTCAACCTCAAGCTGCTCCTAGCAGCTCACTGAGGGGCTCCCACCAGCTGGCTGAGGGCCCCCCAGCCACACCAGGAGGAGCATCCCTGTCCCACCTGCTTCTCCCCAAGGGATTTTGTCCTCAAGGTTGGGATTTGTTTCCTTCACAGAATGGGTTTGGGTTGGAAGGGACCTCAAAGGTCCCAGGGACAATTTCCCCCCCAGCCCAGGTTTGCTCAAGGTCTCCTCCAGCCCTGGCCTTGGAACACCTCCAGGGGAGGAGGCTTGAAAGGTTTTCTTTGCACCTGGGCTGGAATTTGCCAGCAGCAGGCAAGGCTCCATTTTTCCTGGGTGGATGATGGGGAGAGGGGAGAGGGGAGAGGGGAGAGGGGAGAGGGGAGAGGGGAGAGGGGAGAGGGGAGAGGGGAGAGGGGAGAGGACTTCTTAGCACTGAGGACCTGCAGAAACTCCAGCAAAACACAGAACTCTGTCCTGTGCTGCTCTGACTCTTGCAGGCAGCCTGCAGACAGCAGCTAATTGATCCCTGGCAGCCCTCCTGCCACTGAGGTCTTTCTATCAGGCAGAGAACTAAGCCTTTCCTTGCTGGGTTTATATTAGAGGGAGAATTAAACCCTTTCTTGTCGTCTTTCCACCTCCTACCTCCCATTAGCTCACTTTTGGGCCCCTAACCCCCATCCCAAAGCTTCCACAAAGGTCTGTGTTGACACTTTCCTCCCCCTCCCCACCCTATTTGCTTCCTAACTCCACTTAACTGCCAGTGGACTCCAAGGGAGGTCCAACTCACCCCCAGTTCACATCCTGGGGGGGGTGTGTGTGGAGCCCTCCAGCACCAGTTTGCTAACTGGGATTACAAATGAAGAAATCAATCGAGTCTAGACGTGGCCAAGCTGGGGAGGGGGAGATTTGGCTCCACAGCCACATTCTCCTGCACCAAGGGTTCAACCAATCCATCACAGCTAATGGAGGAGGGCTGGAGGGCCATGAGGGGGGGGAAAGCACCTGCCCAGCTCAGGTGGAATCAATCACAGAATGGTTTGGGGTTGGAAGAGGCCTCAAAGACCATCCAGTTCCAACCCCTCTGCTGTGGGCAGGGTGATCTTCCACCAGACCAAGGCTGTGCAAAGCCTCCTCCAGCCTGGCCTTGATCACTTCCGTGCAGGAGGCATCTACAGCTTCTCTAAGCTGCCTGTGGCAGTGCCTCCCAGGGCAGCCAGGGGTGGAGGATGCATCTGAGCCACCCCAGCCCAAATCTTCTCTCTCTCTGAAGAGTGCCTTCAACCCAAGGTGATTCCATGGGACCTCAGCGTGGTCCACACCCAGGCTGCCTTGCGCTGCCCTGGCAGCTGGCAGAGGCTGGAGGAGGGGCACAGGGTGGCTGTGCCAGCTGCACCATGCAGGGTGGCAATGCCAGCAGGAGGATGGCACTGTGGGAAATGCCTCTGGAGTAGCTCCACGGTGGGGGTTAGCTCCATGGAGTGTTCCACCCTGGTGTAAACCCAGCCCTAAAGCCCCACAAAACCCTTCTCAAGGTCAGCTCCTGCACAGCCTGCTGCAGCCTAAAGGCTCTGAGCTGGCAGCCACTGGCAAACACCTCCAGCAGCTGCTGTTGGAGGCCCAGGTCCAGCCCTGAGGTGGGTTGGGGGGGGAGGTTGATTTTGTGCCTTCCAAAAACCCCACCCCAGAAACCACTCCAGCTCCTTCTGCTCCTGGTTTGCATCAGCCACTGAATTATATCTCCAGAGACAAAAGACTTTTCAGGCCTCTTCTCCTCCATGCCAAGGCACAGTTATGCTCTGCTGGTCGAAGTGACACCTGGGAGGACCCCACTTAGACCATTTGCACCTTGCTGGGGTGGTAGGAAAGAGCCTAAAGGGGTAAATTAGGTCCTTTTTTGTGTGTGTGTGTGGTTGGTTGGTTGGTTTTCCTTTCTCTTCCAAGTCATCAAATTAAAGAGGGACCATAAACCAACCCAGCCCTCGGCTCCTCTCCCTGCTTAAGGTGGGGCACTCTCCTCCCATTAGGAGATGAAAGCCAGGCTTAAAAGAGAGGAGCACACAAAGAACACCACAAAACAAACCCTCCCGAACATCCGGGGCGGGCGGTCGTGGGGGGGGGGGTGTGTTAAGGTTTTGCTGCATTAAAACCCAAACAGCCCCAAAACCCGATGAAAGCGGCGGCAAAACGCCTCCCCAAAAGCACGGACACAAAAATGGAGCCTCCAGCCGCCCACTAAAACCCTTTGCCTCGAGGTTTTTATTGTCCCGGTGATGCAAGTTGTGTTCGCAAGGGGGAGGGGGGAGGAAGGACGCCAAAAAGTTGGCAGCGCCGCGACCGAGACGCCCCCGAGCCAAGGAAAGGTCGCAGCCGCCCCCTCCGAGTGCGGCAGTGCTGAGCTCTGGCAGCTAACGCTGGAAGTTGTTTGGAAAAGATGTGTGTGTGTGTGTCCCCCCAAAAGGCAACAAAAAGCACCTGAAAGGCAACAAAAAGCACCTGAAAGGCAACAAAAAGCAGCAGAAAAGGCAACAAAGCAGCAGAAAAGGCAACAAAAAGCACCTGGAAGGCAACAAACCGACGGGAAAGGAAATTGAAACGCCAAAATGGTAACAAAAAGCACCCGGAAGGCAACAAACCAGCAGAAAAGGCAACAAAAAGGCAACAAAAAGTACCTGGAAGGCAACAAACCAGCAGAAAAGGCAACAAAAAGCACCTGGAAAGCAACAAACCAGCAGAAAAGGCAACAAAAAGGCAACAAAAAGCATCTGGAAGGCAACAAACCAGCAGAAAAGGCAACAAAAAGCACCTGGAAAGCAACAAACCAGCAGAAAAGGCAACAAAAAGCACCTGGAAAGCAACAAACCAGCAGAAAAGGCAACAAAAAGCACCCAAAAGGCAACAAACCAGCAGAAAAGGCAACAAAAAGCACCTGGAAAGCAACAAACCAGCAGAAAAGGCAACAAAAAGCACCCAAAAGGCAACAAACCAGCAGAAAAGGCAACAAAAAGCACCCAAAAGGCAACAAACCAGCAGAAAAGGCAACAAAAAGCACCCAAAAGGCAACAAACCAGCAGAAAAGGCAACAAAAAGCACCCAAAAGGCAACAAACCAGCAGAAAAGGCAACAAAAAGGCAACAAAAAGCACCTGGAAGGCAACAAACCAGCAGAAAAGGCAACAAAAAGCACCTGGAAGGCAACAAACCAGCAGAAAAGGCAACAAAAAGCACCCAAAAGGCAAAAGATAACCCCCCAAAAGGCAAAAGACCACCCCAGAAAGAGCAAAGCACCAAAAAAGAGAGGAGAGGGCAAAGTAGCAAATAAAAGGGCAAAGGGAGCAAAAAGAGGGGGGCAAAATAGCCCCTGAAGGGCAAAACACCCAAAAGGAAGGGCAAAACGTCCCCAAAAGAGGCAAAAACCACTTAAAAAAAAGAGGGCAAGCCACTAAAACAAAAAGACCAGAAGAAGAAGCCACAAAAAAAAGGGCAAACCACCAAAAATTTGGCTAAACACCAGGGGAGGAGGGAAAAAAAAAGGGGGGAAACACCAAAAAGGGGGAAAAAGATCCCCGAAATTCAAAGCCCCGCGCCCCGAAAAGCAACCTCGGATGTGTCGTCGTCCGTCCCCCCCCCCCAAGCAATCCATTGGCAGAAAGTTGGCACCCGGAGCTGTCAGCCCCTCCCGGCCGTGCCCCCGGCCCAGCCACCGCGGCTCCGGCCGCCCCGGGGTGGGTGGTGCCGGCGGGGCCCTCCGCATGGCACCGCGGCCCCGGCGTAGCGGCACCAATCCGGCGCGGCGGGCGCGCAAGCGGGAGCCCGGCCGATGCGGGCGGAGCGGGGCAGAGGCGAGGCAGGAGGCTGGGGCTGGCGAAGACAAAGGCAAGGAGCAGGGGCGGGGTGGGGTGGTGGTGGAGGCCCCCCCACCCGACGGCCACCGCCGAGGCTCTTCCCCACTGCCCTAGATTCCGGCCGGCTGCGGCGAGGTTCACTCGGTCAGAGCGGCGGCGGCCAGCAGCGAACCGGAGCCGATGCGCGCAGCCTGCGCTGTGTCTTCCCTAGAAAAATTCCCTTTGTCTCCTCTCTCTCTCTCTCTCTCCCTCTCTCTCTCTTCCCCTTTTCCCTTCTCCTCTCTCCCAGACCCATGTTTTCCCTCCCCTCCCACCACCTCCCCTCCAAACCCCACGAAGTCCGAGCCCGTGCCGCACTTTTTTTGTGTGTCTCCCCTCGCTGTAATTCCAGGAGGAGGCTTCGCGAACGATTCGGACGCCAACTGCCATTTCTTCCCTCCCTCCTTCCCTCCCTTTCCTCCTTTCCCGGCCCATCTCCCGCTGCCGGGAGCGAGCAGAAGGAGGGTTTAGGGTTTTCTGGCCCCACCAGAGCCGCGAGGCTTCTGCTCCCCCCATGGTTTAGACGGAGCGAGCAGACCCCCAGGATCTGACCCTCCCCCTTCCCCCCGCTGCCTCGCCGCTCGCAGGCTGCTGTGCATCCATCCACCTCCACATGGTGGGTGGGGGAGCTGCAATCTCCAGACTTCCTCAATGAAAAAGGCTCCCTCGGACTATTTTTAAACGCTGGAAGCGTTGGAGCACGTTTGGAGCTACACAAAGAGCCCCAAATCACCTGGGGGGGCTGCGGGAGGGAACGGGGCAGGGTGGGGACACGCACACACTTCTTATTTAACTTCACCTTGACCAAGAAAGAGCAATTTCTGTGAAGCTCCTCACTGTCATCACCTCCTTGCTGCTGTTGTGAGGCTGGGAGATGCTTCATGGAAGGGTGTCTCTGGGTCCAGGTGCCAATGGGTGGCTCCCAGGGACCAGCAGAGCAACTAAAACACTCCCAGGGATGGTCCTGGCTGGCAGCAGGCAGCCAGCACTGCCCTGGGGAAGCTGAGCTGACCCCCAACAGCCTTCTCCTCACACCTCCACGCACCAGGCACACAAAGGACCGCTGAGCACGGCCCCCTCAGCTCCAGCCTGAAATGTTCCCCGCTTGGGGAGCCCAGCAGCCTCCTCCCTGGCTCCACTGCCGGCAGCCCCACAGCTGGGCACCAGGAGCACGCTGAAGGCTGGCACAGAAGTGACCTCTCCATCAAGCTGATCTCCAGCTGCTTCTAGGGAAGATCCTGGACAGCTCAGCGCTGAGGATTTCTGCTCCTGTCTTAAACTCCACAGCCAAAGCAGGACACCTTCAGCCACTCTTCCCCACAGCCTTGGGTTGGAAGAACTTCCTCCTCTGGTGCCCCACCAGCTGCCCACAGACCACCTGCAAACCACTTCGGGGCTTTCGTCCCTGCACCCTTGGCAAGCGGAGCGGCGCAGCTCCGAGAGCTGGCACCAAGAGCTGGCAGGTGAAAGAGAGCAGCCAGCAAGCACCCCAGCGCAGCAGGCAGGCCCCAGAGCCAGGGAGCACCATGCCAGGGCACCTGCCACGAAGTGCAGCCACCCAAGCTCAGCCTGGTCAGAGTTCACCCCAAGGGAAGCAAGGAAGGAGCTGAGATGCAGGCAGGGACACCTCTGCTCCTCGCCCCAGCAGCAAGAGGAGGCGCCTGTGGAGGTCATGGCTCCACTTCTAGCCAGGGAAGGGAAGCCCTTGCCAAGCATGGCCAGGGACAGAGTGGGAGAGGTCATAAATGTCAGTCAGAAGCATCTTCATCCCACATCCTTCCCTCTCCTGGCACTTCCAAAGCGCTCCTTGGCACACCCCTCCAGCTACCCGACTCTCCGCCACGGCTCCATGGCGGGGCGGTGGGTGGGGGGGAGGGAGGGCAGCAGGCTGGAGAAGCAGCTCCCAGCATCTCTCCAACCAATCCCCACGGAGGTCTCCGGTTTACAAGCAGCCCACAGCCTCACCCCGAGCAAGTCCTCCTGCCCCATCTGGCCAGCGGGCACCGGAGGAGCACCGCTGGAAGCCAGCGCAGAGAGCGGCACCGGCGCCAACTCCGGCGCCGCTTGCAGCAGGCGATTGGCTCCGCCGGGGGCACGTTACCAGCTCCCGGGGAAAACAGGGAGCTGCCAGGCACAGGTTCGAGCTCCTGCAGCATCTCCCCCTTGCAAGCAGAACCACCTCTCCTCCACCACGGTTTAAAAAAAGCCTCAGCTCAAATCCCCACCGAAATATCGGGGGTGGGGGGCGGCTCAGGAACCCGGAGGGGTGGCCTCCGGTGGCAGGTGGAAGCCACCACCCCACCCCTCCGGGCAAAAGCAGGCACACGGTAAAAAAAGGGGACCCCTGTGGCCAGATCCAGGCCTCCTCCCCACAGGGATGTGTCAGGGAAGGTTGACTTGGACCGCTGAGATTTTCATCTTAAAATAACACGAAGGAACAGCCTCTGCCCCCCCCCCCCCAGACACCAACTTCAAGGAAGAGCTCAAGCCCTGCTGCCACTTCGAGCCCTGGGATCGGTTTTCATTCACTACCACTTTTCTCTCTCTCTCTCTCTCTCTCTCCTTTCTCTCTTCCAAGATCTTCAGCACCCCTCAGAAAACCCCCCCAGCCCCCCGGGCAGGATCACCCAGGAAGTGCCAACCTGCAGTTACTGCCTTCCCTCGGGGAGTCCTGCAGAGCAGCGCAGGGTTTGCCCTCCCCTCCGCCTCAAACCCTCAACCCAGCCTGCAGCCCAGCTCCACCTGAGAGCAGCCCCCTTAAACCCTCACCTTCCCCACTCCCCCCCCCCCCAAAACAAACAACCCCCTGGAGATATTCCTAGAGGAATAAAGGAGCGTGGGCCACGATCCCTGCTGGAGGCAGAGAGCGCTGAGGTCTGCGAGGGGGGCTCCTGCTGAAGCAATTTCGCTTCCCAGCAGCACAGGATCTGGCCCAGCCGCCTCTGAGCAAGGGGCCCAGCCCCTCCACCAGCTGCCCCAGCACGGATGGAGCCCGGCTGCCACCGGGGCCACCTCGCCAGGCTCCAGCCCGTTGCCATCTCCCAGTTTTCCCAGCACCACGGCAGGCAGTAAAAAATGGTGGCAAAAAGGATCCAGGTCCCCACATCCCTTCTCCATCCCTCCGGCCACGCCGCTGCGGGCGGAAGGCAGGGGCACACCCCCCCACCCCACCCCCCATCCCCGCGAGTTTGGGGCAGAGGGGAGACGGCGAAAAAAAGAGACCCAGGCCGAGCACCTCCTGCACCGACCAACGTTTCCCCCTCGCTTCTGCCCGCCGAATCCTTTCTCTTTTCCAACTTTACGGAACAAAGGGGGCCTGATTCTCCCCCGGCCTCCCACCCGCCGGCGCAGGGCTGCCGCTGCAAAGCCTCCGCCGGTTCCGGCCGCGCTCCGCTCATGGCGGTGGAGGAAAAGCATCAAGGGGGGTATGGTGGGGATCAGGCCTGCTGGCATCTCCTCGGCCATACCTTCCCCACCCCCCTCCCCCTCAGCCCTTCCCCAACTCCCCAGCGCTGGAATCACCATCCCAGAGCGCGGGGAGGGGATGGGGGGAGGCAGGCGAGCAGGAGGCGTTCCCTCCGCCGCAGACACCCCGAGGGGTTTGTTTTGGGGGGTAAGGGGGACACACACAGCAGCCCACCGTGCCCCTGCCCGCTCGCCGTGCCAGCATGACCAGCTCCTGGCTTCACTGGTGGGAGCAGAGCCGTGCCACCAGAGGCCCCATTGTTCCCAGAACAGGCTCCAGCCGAGGGATGGCACAGCCATTAGCCAGCCCCCAATCCCTCTTCCCCCTCCCCTCCTCACACCGTGCCCACCACAGCCTCCGGGCGCATCCCTTGTCGGGCAGCACCGAGGTGCCGACTGGCCCAAGCCCCTCCGGCTCGGGCCGTCCCGATTCCCGATCCAAGAGGAAAGCATCTGGATGCGTGGAGCCGCAGTCTCTGCCCCTCGCACTTGCAGAGCATCAAGTTACTTGCTAGGAGAAGGGGGGGGGGGGGGGGGGAAAGAAACCACCCCCAGCCCCCCCCCCTCCTCAGCCTCACCACCATTAGGATGATTTTTTTTTCCCCTCCCCCCCCCCCCCCGCCTCTCTTTAAGCAACACAAAACTTCCTGGCGATGCCAGAGCAGAGCTTGGTGGAGCTTCCCACCCCCCTTCCTCCCCCCCAAGCACCTCACCCCCCACCCCCACGCTCGTGGGGGTGGGCAAGGGGTGACTTAAGAGTGGGTGTGGTGTGTGTGTGTGTATATATATATATAATTTCTTTTTAAGCCCTCCCTCCATCCCACCTCGCTCCCGACAGAGCCATAAGGAGAACAAAAGCATCCCTGTGGTGGCAGCGTGGCTGGTGGCTGGGGACATGTGGGACAGTTGGGTGCCCACCCTTGGGTGCCCACTCTCGGGGTGACTGCTCGGAGGCGTTCGTTGCAGGGATGCTCACAACCCCTCTCCCCCCCACCCCACCCCCCGCCCTTCCTCCCTCCCACCCTGAGGGTGACCGCTCCGAGGTGCCTGCTCCAGGGGTGCACATCCCAAAGGTACCCGTTCTGAGGTGCCCGGTCCAGAGCGACCACTCCAAGGGTGCCCACTCCAGCAGGGGGTGACCGCTCTGGGGGGGGGGGGGGGGGGGGGGGTGTCCTGGGGGTGACTGCTCCTAAGTGCCTGCTCCAGAGATGATCACCCTAGGGGTACCCTCTCTGGGGTGCCCACTCTGCGGGTCACTTCTCCGAGGTGCCTGCGCCAGGGGTGCCCGCTCTAGGCGTGCCCACTCTGGAGGTGCCCACTCTGGGTGGGTGTGTGTGGGGTGGGGGGGGGTGTGGGGGGTGGGGGGGGGTGTGGGGGGTGGGGGGGGTGTGGGGGGTGTGCCTGCTCCGGGGTACCCGCTCTAGGGGTGCCTATTGAGGGGGATGGTCTGCTCGAGGGGGTGCCCGCTGCGGGGGTGCCCGCTGCGGGGGTGGGGGGTGCCCACCCCGGGGCGGGGGGGGGGGTGCCCGCTCGCCAGTCACACGCTTGCAGAAGGAGTTGAAGTTGCATTCAGCGGGAGCTGGCAGCGGGGCTGTGCCCGGCAGCATGCCCGGCCCCGCTCCAACCACACCCCCTCGGCTCCGCCGAACCCAACAAAGAGGATTTTTTTTTTCCTCCCGGCCGGGGCTCGGGGAACCGGGGCCGGGCTGAGCCCTCGGCCAGCTCCGCTCCCTCCCTTCCTTCTTGCCCCCCTTTCAAGCTTCATTTGCCCTTTTGATTTTTACGGTTCGTTTAAGGGACCGGCGCCGTTCTCGGGCACAACCGGAGGAAGCGCACGGGCTCGGCGGCTCCGGGTGCAGACAAACCGGACGAACCCACGCAGACATTCCGATAGATTTCCCGCACGCACCGAACAACAACAACAACAACAACAACAACAAAAACACCACCACCAACACCACTACCACCCCCCCCCAAAAAAAGATTCCGACCGATTCCTCCTCTTTTGCCCTGCTCCGGGAGTCCCGGAGAGGGAGCGGGGCTGTCCCCTCCGCTTTGTCCCCGGTAGGGCTGAGCCGGCCGGTGCCCCGAACAATGGCAGGAGGGAGGGAGCGGCGAGGGGCGAGCCGCGGGGGGAAGTTGTTGGGGCGGTCCCAGCCCTCCTGGCCCCGGGGATGCGGCGGGAGACGGCGGAGGCGATGGTGGAACTGGGGGTGGGGGGGGAGGGAGGAGGGGGTGCAAGTTTGCCGAGGAAGAGAGCCGGACGGACGGCGGGAGGAAGGAAACGAGGACCGAAAAGCGGCGGGTCGGATTGAGGGGGGGGAAGGGTGGGATGGAGGGGTGGGGTAGGAGAGCGGTGGCTGAGCAGGGACCGGCGCCCCGGTGGGGGACGGCGGATGAAGGGGGGGGGGGGGGGGGGGGAGCGGCGGCCGCGGCGGGGAGCGGCTCCCCCCTCCCGGTGCTCACCTTGCCGTCCCACGATCTCGGCCACGTGCTCGGAGCTGGGCACCGGGACGCACTCGGTGGTGTTGGAGCTGCTCTTCAGCCTCAGCTCGGCCTCTTTGTACAGAGCGCACAACTTCGGTTCCGCCGCTCCGCCGCCGGGGACCGCCGAACCTTTCGGGGCCGGTGGAGGTGGTGGAGGCGGCGGCGGTTGCTGCTGCTGCTGCTGCTGCTGCTGCTGCTGCTGTTGCTGCTGCTGCTGTTGCTGTTGCTGCTGCTGCTGCTGCTGCTGCTGCGGCGGCGGCGGCGGTGGCGGCGGCGGCGGCGGGGGCTGCTGCGGCGGCGGCGGCGGCGGGTTATTGTTGTTGTTGTTGCTGTCCTCCACCAGCACCACGGCGGAGGAGGAGGAGGAGGAGGAAGGCTCGCCTAGCCCCAGCAGGCAGAGCTGGTCCAGGGCGAGCTGTAGCGCCCGGTCATCCTCCAGCAGCGCTCTGTCTTTGCCGCTCCCACCGAAACAGCCTAAATCGCCGAAACCCCCGTTCCTTTCCATTATCCCTGGTACTACCAGGCTAGGCATGGCTAACAAAGACTTGAGAGGGGGTTGGGTGGTGGTGGTTGGTTGGGGAGGGGGGTGGGGGGGTTAGGAGTAAAAGCAGGGGGGGTGGGGGGGGGTGGGGGGGGTGTGAGAGCGAGAGAGGAGGGGAGTTGGGGAAAGAAGAGGGGGGTGGGGGGGGGACACAAAGAGCTCGGGAGGGAGAAGGGAGGAAAAAAAAAAAAAAAAGAGAGAGAGAGAGGAGGAAAAAAAGAGGGAAAAAAAAAAAAAAGAAGAAAAAAAAATAAAAAGAAGGAAAAAAAAAAAAAAAAAGGCAGAGGGAGAGAAACAGAGAGAGAGAAAAGGACCCTCCGCCCACCTCCCCTCCTGCCTGGCCAAGCCCCTTTCTCTCTGTAACCCGAGAGCTCCCTCGCCCAGGCACTTCCAGCCCGCCCGGGGTCCCCCCGCCGCCGCCGCCGCCGCCGCCGCGGCCGCCGCCTCCGCCCCCGGCTCGCAGCCGCCTGGAGGGGTGCGCGGGGGGCGGCGGGGCGCGGAGCCCCGCGGGGGGAAAACTCTTTTGTTTGAAGGCGGCTGGGCGCAGCGGGAGCCTGCCCCGGCCCGCGGCCTGCTGGGGGATGTAGTCCCCGGTGAACGGCGCGCGGGCACACGCACCCGAGACACGCACACGCACACACAGAGCCCCCCCACCCCATCCCCACCGGTTACCGGCGGCCGAGGGAGGGAGAGGAAGGGGGGAGTTAGTGGGAAGGGGTGCAGGGGGATGTGGAGGGACACTGAGCAGGGACGGGAAGAGAGTGGGGAGGCACTGGGTAGGGATGGAGGGGGGATGTGGGGGGACAGGAAGGGGAGTGGGGGGACAATGGGCAGGGATGGAGGGGGATGTGGGGGGACAGAAAGGGGAGTGGGGGGACACTGGGAAAGGATGGAGGGAGATGTGGGGGGGACAGAAAGGGGAGTGGGGGGACAATGGGTAGGAACAGAAGGAGAGTGGGGGGACACTGGGCAGGGATGGAGGGGGGATGTGGGGGAACAAAAAGGGGAGTGGGGGGACACTGGGTAGGAACAGAAGGGGAGTGGGGGGACACTGGGCAGGGATGGAAGGGGATGTTGGGGAGACAGGAAGGGGAGTGGGGGGACAATGGGCAGGGATGGAGGGGGATGTGGGGGGACAGAAAGTGGAGTGGGGGGACACTGGGTAGGAACAGAAGGGGAGTGGGGGGACACTGGGCAGGGATGGAGGGGGGATGTTGGGGAGACAGGAAGGGGAGTGGGGGGACACTGGATAGGAACAGAAGGAGAGTGGAGGGACACTGGGCAGGGATGGAGGGGGATGTGGGGGGACAATGAGAAGGGATGGAGGGGGGATGTTGGGGAGACAGGAAGGGGAGTGGGGAGACACTGGGCAGGGATGGAGGGGGATGTGGGGGAACAAAAAGGGGAGTGGGGAGACACTGGGCAGGGATGGAGGGGGATGTAGGCAGGGATGGGGGGGGGGGGGTGTCACAGATGGAGAGGGACACAGGGGGGACCCGGGGTGAGGGGGGCACCCACCATGCCAAGCCTGGAGAGGCTGTTGGGGGCCCAATTGAGCTGTGGGGGAAGTGGGAAGTGGGAAGTGGGGGGTGGGGGTTCACTGTGTCATGGGGGGGACAGGGGTGTGTGTGCAGGGGGCCCCCACCATGGCGAGGGGGAGAGGGGCTGTGGTGGGGGCTGCTGTGATTTGGGTGGGTGAGACTGGAGCAGGTGGGTGCAGGAGGCCCTGTGGGCGCCCACTGTGCCGTGGGGGGGAGAGGGCACCCACTGGGCAAAGCTGGAGGGGGCTGAGAGGGGAAGGGGCTGTGTGGGGGACCCACTGTGCCAAGGGTGAAAGGGGGGGCTGGGGTGACTTAGCTGTGACACAGCTGGTGGGGGATGTGAGGGGAGCAGAGTGGAGGGGGGCCACGAGGGGACCCACTGTGTCCCGGGTGGGCGTGGGAGGCATGGGGCCCCACCAGGCATTGGGGTCTGCGTGGGGCCCTGCCGTGTACACCCCGGGACGGAGGGGGGGGGGTCACGGTGACGTGGGGGGCTGCAGGGGACCTGTCAATGCTTCAAGGAGGGACTGCGTGGGGACCTGCCACTGCCCACTCGTGAAAGGTGCTGTGGAGAAGTCAAGGACTTCTTGGGCCCCTGGGGAGAAGCAGCGGCTGGGCAGGGCCACCTCAGGCTGCTGTGGGCTCCGGTGGCACCGGGGGGGGGGTGGGGGGAAGGGTCCTGAAGGGACAAGCCCACCCCCCCCACGGCCGGGCAGCTCGCTGGCTTCATCCTCATGCAGGGGGGGGGGGGGGCCGGACGCACACAGCCTTCGAAGAGCTGCTGGGTGCCCCCCGAGCACGGAGAAAGCCCCCAACTAAACCCCCCCCAAGGATCTGAGCGCCGAGCTCACAGCTCTGGGAATCCTGGAAAGAGGGAAGAATGGGGACCCCTCCCCTCCTTCCCCCATCCCCCCTCCCCGAGCACCCCAAAGGCCTTCTGGTGACTTCGGGCGCAGGCACAACGATGCTCGGCGGGGCTCAGCTCCTCTCCCCTTGGCTCCCTGCCCCGGCAAAGCCCACCCTGCGACCCGGGTGGGGGGTTGTGGGTGGGTTGGAGAGCCCTGGGACAGCCTCGCTGCCTCGCCTTGGCTTTTTCTCATTGAAATGAGGAGCGATCAGCTCTGGGGAGGAGGGGTGGCGGTGGTGGCGGTGGTGGTGGTGGTGGTGGAGGGGAGGGGAGGGGGAAAGCATTGAAAATAGCTTCCCAGCTTCCCCGCCAGCGAGGCTGGGCCATGTGTGCGCGGCTGCGAGGTTCTCCCCTCGTCCCCTTTCTTCCCTCTGAATCAAACCAGATGTCTCTCCCCTCGTCGCTTTCTCTCTCTCCCATGAAACGCGATTGCCTGCGCTCGCACTGGCGGGGGGGAAGAGGGAGAGAGGGAGAAAGGGAGAGACAATGCCGGGGGCCGTGCGAGGCTCCCACCGAGCCCCCCCCTCCAGCGAGCCGCAGCCCCCTGGCAAGAAGCGGCGAGGCTGGGCGGGGTGGGGGGTGTGGGGATGGTGGCACCGACACCTCGGTCACCCAGGCAGGAATTTTCTTCCCCCCTTTTTACACCTCCGCTCCCCCCTACCACCACCTCCTCACCCTCCACCCCCTTTTTCTCCCTCCTCTTTGCATTCGCTGCGATTTCCTCTGCCGGAGCCTTGCAGCCAGGTTTCTCCTCTCTCTCTCTCTCTCTCTCTCTCTCTCTCTTTCTTTCTCTTCTCCCCCCTCCTCCCCTCCCTCCTCTTCCTCTTTCTGGGTCTCCAAGCAGAAGATCTCAGCTTGCAGATGAACTAAGCAGATGGGGCACCCGGCACAAGGAAATGTCTCATCCACTGACTCAGACGGTAAGGTGTTGCTGCAGCTTTCCCTTGCGAGGCTGCCCAAAGCGCTTTGGGGACGGGAATTTGGCTTCCTCCCCCCCTCCCCCCTTTTTTTTTCCCCCTGCTGGGCGTCCACTGTTCCCCCCCCCCCCCCTCCCCTCCCCTCCCCCTCCCCTCCCCTCCCTCCCCATCCCAAATCCTTGAGCGCGAAGTCCTCCTTCAGGAGATGCTGGGACAAGGTGGGGTGCCGGTGGTTCCCTTCTGCTGCGGGAGGTGGGGAGGAGCTGCGCTGGGAGTTGGAGGTTTGGGGGGGGGGGGTTTGGGGGGGGGTTGGGTTCGTTGGGAGTTGTTTTTTGGGGGGGTGGGGTGGGGGTTGTGTTGCGAGGGATCAAATAAAAAGGGAGAAAGCAGAGCTGGGAGCAGAAGGACCTCACCGCGGGCTGCTGCGCCTCGCAGGGGGAGGGTTTGGGTCCTTTTTGATCCCTTCCGACCCCCCTCCCTGCCCCCCAACACCATTCCACGATCCCACGGCACGACGGAGGGGGGTGAGCCTGGCTCGGTTATGCTTTGCGCTCCGAGGAGCCGTGGGAAGGTCTGGCGGCTGCGGGGTTGGTCCAGGAGGGGTTGGAGGGGTGGGCAGGGGGCGGAAGCATCGCACCTGGTGGGGGGGTGGGTAAGGGGAGGTGGGGTCGGGGCGGTTTGCCACGGCCAGGCTCAGCCCCGTGTGTCACATGGAGCTGGCAGGGGACAGGATTGTGTCTGTTTACTCCACGTGGCCGCTCCGCTACTCGCTGCTGGCTCCTCCTGCACGCACCCTGCCGGCTCCGGCCGCGGGCACGGGTGGGAGCAGCTGGGTCACACGCGTGTCACAGCCGTGTGCGCGCAGCACCCCAGCGGGGACGGCGATCTGCAAGGGGGGATTCTGCTCTGCGCCGGGAGAGGTCATCTCGGGAGGGCTGGGGGCAGTGCTGCAGCAGGACAGGGCAGGGCAGGGGGGGAGCTGGGAAGGAGAAGGAGCTGGCAGTGCTGGGGGGGGGGCAAGAAGGTGCCCAGGAGGCAGCAAGGTGCCCCCCAATGAGCAAGGAGCCCCCAAGGGGCTGCTGGGGGCAGGCAGGGTGGGCAGCAGGGCAAGGGAGGCTCTGCTGCCCCTCTGCTCTCTGCCCTCCTGAGGGCAGCTCTGGAGGGCTGGGGCCAGGGCTGGGCTCCCCCTCCCCACTTGCAGAGGGCCTGGGGGCTGCTGGGGAGGCTCCAGGGGGAGCTGGGAAGGTGCTGAGGGGACCTGGAGCAAAGGCTGAGAGCTGCCTGGGGCTGAGAGCCTGGAGGAGAGCAGCCCCAGAGGGGAGCTGAAGGCTGGGGTGGGGGCAAGGGGCTGGGGCTGGCATCTGCCCAGGGGTGCCCAGGGGTGCCCAGGGCCAAGGGGCACAGAGTGGAGGTCAGGAGGAGAAAGTTGTTTGGGGGGAGGCTGCTGGAGGCCTGGAGCAGGCTGAGCCCAGAGAGGTTGTGGAGAGCTTCCAACCCCCCCTGGGCACTGTGCCCCCTGGGGAAGCTGCTGGGGGAGCCCTGCTGGAGGGAGGGGAGGAGGAAGGGGTGGTGCAGGAGATGCTCTCCAGAGGTCCCTTCCCACCTCTCATCACCACATCTCTGCAGCTCTGAAACCCCCCCCAGGGATGGGGATCCAGCCACCTCCCTGGGCAGCCTGGGCCAGGCTTTGAGAACCCTCCCAGTGGAGAAATCTCTTCTGGTGTCCAACCCAAACCTGTCCTGAGGACACCTGAGGCCATTTTTTTCCCCCCTCTGATACCTCCTCAGTCGTTACCACATCGCTTTGGGGACACACTTTGGCTTCCAACCTCCATCTGAAGCTCCACTCCTGGAGCTTTCAGGAGAGGGAAGTGCCCTTGGAAAGAGGCCAGGGAAAGGAGTCCCTGCAGGGCTCCAGCTGCAGGCTGTCAGCCAGCACAGGGCAGCCCCAGGAGCCCCAAAGCTCACCCCAAAGTTTGCCTGGCTCCAGGGATTTCACCCCTGGGAGTGGGTCCTTCGCTTTTGCCTCCTCCTGAGGCTTCCAGGTTGCACTCCAGTTACATCACCTCCCATTTCTGCCCAGCCAGGAGGTCTGGAAGCTCTCTGGGAAGCCTGAAGATTTCCTCCTCATGCATCTCCTCATGACTCAGGGCTTGGGAGGGAAGCTTTGGGAGCTGGCAGCATGGGCAGTGACTAATCCTGATGGGTGCCTGACAGCAGCCCTGCCTCCCTGCACACAATGCTGTTTGGGGGTGCAGCTGGCTTCCAAGCCAGGCTTTGATCCTCCTCCTGCTGATAGCAACTGCTTAGGGCTGACCTTCCCTCCCTGTCTGGCATGGTTGCCCTCTGGGGAAGCTGAATTTTGAGGGCAGTTCAGGTTCTAAGTGGCTGCCAGGTGGCTGGGATGGAGGTGGGGAGCTGGAAAGAGCTCAGTGGAGCTTGGTGCTGCCAGGAGCTTCCACCTCTGGGGCTCCCTGGACCCTGGGAGGGGTTTCATTTGGGGGTTCCAGGCAGTGGTTGAGTCAGGAGAAATGAAGGTGAGGAAGGGTCTGGGGAACAGGGCTGGGGAGGAGCAGCTGAGGGAGCTCTGGGGGTCTTCAGCCTGGAGAAGAGGAGGCTGAGGGGAGACCTCACTGCTCTCCACAGCTCCCTGACAAGAGGTTGGAGCCACTGGGCGGGGGGGGGGGCGGAGTTGGGCTCTTGTGCCAAGGAGTAAGGCACAGAACAAGAGGAAATTGCCTCAATTGCCCCCAGGGGAGGTTCTGCTTGGCCACCAGCAACAATTTCTGCCCCTTGAGGCTTGGCCAGGCCTGGCCCAAGCTTGCCCAGGGCAGTGCTGGAGTCTCCATGCCTGGAGGGGTTCCCCAGCCCTGGAGCTGTGGTGCTGAGGGTCATGGAGGGGTGGTGGTGCCCTGGGGCAGTGCTGGGGCAAGGCTTGGACTCAGTGGCCAGAAAAGTCTTCTCCAAGCCAAACACTTCCATGATTCTGTCCTCAGAAGATCCTAAAGGCTCCAGAGCTGCGGGGGGGGGGGAGAGGAGATCCCTCACAGCCTGCAGGCAGGAGGGATTTGGAGCTCACCTCTCCTCCAGCAGCTCCAGGGCTTGGCCACATCCTGCAGCACCTCCAGGCTCATCTGTGGCAATCAGGGGGGAGGGGAGGGAGGGGGAGGGGGTGGGGGAGGGTGTCCCTCGCTGCTGCCCCCATCTGTGGCTGCCCCCTTTTGGCTTTTTAAACCTCTTTGCCTTTGCAGACAGGCCCCAGCCAGGAGGTGTCCTCCTTCCCCCAGGCAGGGACCCTAAAGTGCTTTGCTCCTTAAGCTCATCTCCCAGCTAAGCAAATTAGCAGCAGAGCTTTGCTCCCAAAGCTCCTGCCAAGCCCATTTGGGTTTGGTGAGCCCAGGTTCCAGGTGGGGGGGGGGGGCAGGGGGATCAGGCCCAGGAGAGGAGCTTTTAAAGCCCCTCAATTTGGCTGAGAGCTCAGCAGATTGGCTGCCAATCTGCCACCCGGGGGGAGGGGGAAGGCAGACACAATCTGCCAGGGGCTGGGGGGGGATGCCTGGGATCTGCAGCCTGGCTGCTGGCTGGAAGTGGGGAGGGGGCTTGGGGAGGGCAGGGGAGAGAGGCTGCTGGGGCCCAGGTTTTGTGGGAGAAGTGACCCTTGGGATGGGATGGGATGGAATGGGATGGGATGGGATGGGATGGGATGGGATGGGATGGAATGGGATGGGATGGGATGGGATGGGATGGGATGGGATGGAATGGGATGGGATGGGATGGGATGGGATGGGATGGGATGGAATAGGATGGGATGGAATGGAATGGGATGGAATGGAATGGGATGGAATGGGATGGGATGGGATGGGATGGAATAGGATGGGATGGGATGGAATGGAATGGGATGGAATAGGATGGGATGGGATGGGATGGAATGAGATGGAATGGGATGGGATGGGATGGGATGGGATGGGATGGAATGGAATGGGATGGAATGGGATGGGATGGGATGGGATGGAATAGGATGGGATGGGATGGAATGGAATGGGATGGAATAGGATGGGATGGGATGGAATGGAATGGAATGGAATGGGATGGGATGGGATGGGATAGGATGGAATGGAATGGAATGGGATAGGATGGAATGGAATGGGATGGGATGGGATGGAATGGGATGGAATGGGATGGGATGGGATGGGATGGGATGGGAATGGGATGGGATGGGATGGAATGGAATGGAATGGGATGGGATGGAAGGGGATGGAATGGGATGGGATGGAATGGAATGGTATGGGATGGGATGGGATGGAATGGGATGGGATGGGATGGGATGGAATGGGATGGAATGGGATGGGATGGGATGGGATGGGATGGGATGGAATGGAATGGGATGGAATGGGATGGGATGGGATGGGATGGAATAGGATGGGATGGGATGGAATGGAATGGGATGGAATAGGATGGGATGGGATGGAATGGAATGGAATGGAATGGGATGGGATGGGATGGGATAGGATGGAATGGAATGGAATGGGATAGGATGGAATGGAATGGGATGGGATGGGATGGAATGGGATGGAATGGGATGGGATGGGATGGGATGGGATGGAATGGGATGGGATGGGATGGAATGGAATGGAATGGGATGGGATGGAAGGGGATGGAATGGGATGGGATGGAATGGAATGGTATGGGATGGGATGGGATGGAATGGGATGGGATGGGATGGGATGGAATGGGATGGAATGGGATAGGATGGAATGGAATGGGATGGGATGGGATGGGATGGGATGGAATGGGATGGAATGGGATGGAATGGGATGGAATGGAATGGGATGGAATGGAACTGGCTTGATGGCTGCACCCAAAGAGTGGCTGTCAATGGCTCCATGTCCCAGTGGAGGCCAGGGACAAGTGGAGTCCCTCAGGGATCAGTCCTGGGACCAGGCTTGTTCAACATCTTTGTCGGTGCCATGGACAGTGGCATTGAGTGCAGCCTCAGCAGGTTTGCTGCTGACACCAAGCTGTGTGGTGCAGCTGACAGCTGGAGGGAAGGGATCCATCCAGAGGGAGCTGGGCAGGCTGCAGAGCTGGGCACAAGCCAACCTCATGAAGTTCAATAAGACCAAGGGCAGGGTCCTGCAGCTGGCTGGAGGCAACCCCAGGCACAAATCCAGGCTGGAAAGCAGCCCTGAGGAGAGAGCCTTGGGGGTGCTAGGGGAGGAGAAGCTCACCAGGAGCTCTCAGTCTGCACTTGCAGCCCAGAAAGCCAAGCAGAGCCTGGGCTGCAGCAGCAGAAGTGTGGCCAGCAGGGCAAGGGAGGTGATTCTCCCCCTCTGCTCAGCTCTGGGCAGACCCCACCTGGAGCACTGCCTCCAGCTCTGGAGCCCCTAGGACAAAAGGGATCTGGAGGGGCTGGAAGGTGTCCAGAGCAGGGCCAGGAGGATGAGCAGAGGGCTGGAGCTGCTCTGCTGTGAGGACAGACTGAAGGAGCTGGGGCTGCTCAGTCTGCAGAAGAGAAGGCTCTGAGGTGACCTCATTGTGGCCTTCCAGGCTCTGCAGGGGGCTCCAGGAGGGCTGGGGAGGGACTGCTCAGGATCTCAGGCAGTGATAGGACTGGGGGGGATGGAATGAAGCTGGAGGTGGGGAGATTCAGGCTGGAGGGGAGGAGGAAGTTCTTCCCCATCAGAGTGGAGAAGCCCTGGGATGGGTTGGCCAGGGGGAGGTGGTTGGGGCTCTGTCCCTGGAGGTGTTTAAGCCCAGGCTGGATGAGGCTCTGGGCAGCCTGACCTAGTGTGGGGTGTCCCTGCCCATGGCAGGGGGGTTGGAACTGGCTGAGCCTTGGGGTCCCTTCCAACCCTGACTGAAACTATGAAACTATGAAGAATGGAATGGACTGGACTAGAATAGACTAGAATAGACCAGACCAGACCAGACCAGACCAGACCAGACCAGACCAGACCAGACCAGACCAGGTTGGAAGAGACCTTCAAGATCATCACATCCAACCCACCAACCAATCCAACCCCACCTGAACAACTAACCCCTCTGGAGAGCTTCTGACCTTCCAGCAGCCCCTGGCCAGCTTGCTGTCACCTGCAGAGTGACTTGGGGAGGGCTTCCATGTCCTCACCCTAGGACTGAAGCGTCCCCAGCTCTGAGCAGCACCAACTGGAGTCACCTCCCTCCCTCCCCCACCCCTTGGGCTTTGCCATCAGCCACTTTAGGATGATAATGATCACAAAAACCAGGTTGGGAGAGACCTTTGAGACCATCACATCCAACCCACCAACCAATCCAACCCCACCTGAACAACTCCCCCCTGGCACCCAGCACCCCACCAAGTCTCCTCCTGAACACCTCCAGGGCTGGGGACTCCACCACCTCCCCAGGCAGCACATCCCCAGGGCCAATCTCTCTCTCTGGGTAGAACTTCCTCCTAACATCCAGCCTGAACCTCTCCTGGCACAGCTTGAGGCTGTGTCCTCTTGTTCTGCTGCTGGCTGCCTGGGAGAAGAGCCCAACCCCCACCTGGCTGCAACCTCCCTGCAGGGAGTTGGAGAGAGCAATGAGGTCTCCCCTGAGCCTCCTCTTCTGCAGGCTAAGCAACCCCAGCTCCCTCAGCCTCTCCTCCCAGGGCTGTGCTCCAGCCCCCTCCCCAGCCCTGTGCCCCAGACCCCTCCCCAGCTTTGTTGCCCTTCTCTGGACACCTTCCAGCAGCTCAACCTCCTTCCTAACCTGAGGAGCCCAGAGCTGGACACAGGACTCCAGGTTTGGCCTCAGCAGTGCTGAGCACAGGGCAGGATGAACTCCCTGCTCCTGCTGGCCACACTCTGCCTGCTGCAGGCCAGGCTGCTCCTGGCTGCCTGGGCACACTGCAGGCTCATGTTCAGCCTCCCATCCACCAGCACCCCCAGGTCCCTCTCTGCCTGGCTGCTCTCAGCCACTCTGCCCCCAGCCTGTGGCACTGCCTGGGGTTGCTGTGGCCAAGGTGCAGCTCCTGGCACTGGGATGTGTTCAACCTCCTGCCCCTGGGGCTCTGCCCCTCTGCCCAGGGCCCTCTGCAGAGCCTCTCTGTCCTCTAACAGCTCAACTCCTGCCCCCAGCTTGGTGTCCTCTGCACCTTTACTGATGCTGGACTCAATGCCCTTATGCTGGGCAAAAGTCCTTCAGGGTGGTGGGGTCGATGGTTTTTCTGGGGGTGCTGCTGGTGGTGGAGTCTCCAACCCTGGAGGGGTCTCAGAGCCTCAAGGCTGTGGTGCTGAGGGCTGTGAGGTGCTGGTGGTGGAGTCTCCAACCCTGGAGGAGTCTCAGAGCCTCAAGGCTGTGGTGCTGAGGGCTGTGGGGTGCTGGTGGTGGAGTCTCCAACCCTGGAGGAGTCTCAGAGCCTCAAGGCTGTGGTGCTGAGGGCTGTGGGGTGCTGGTGGTGGAGTCTCCAACCCTGGAGGGGTCTCAGAGCCTCAAGGCTGTGGTGCTGAGGGCTGTGAGGTGCTGGTGGTGGAGTCCTCAGCCCTGGAAGGGGTCTCAAAGCCTCAAGGCTGTGGTGCTGAGGGCTGTGAGGTGCTGGTGGTGGAGTTCTCAGCCCTGGAGGGATCTCAAAGCCTCAAGGCTGTGGTGCTGAGGGCTGTGGGGTGCTGGTGGTGGAGTCTCCATCCCTGGAGGGGTCTAAAAGCCTCAAGGCTGTGGTGCTGAGGGCTGTGGGGTGCTGGTGGTGGAGTTCTCAGCCCTGGAAGGGGTCTCAAAGCCTCAAGGCTGTGGTGCTGAGGGCTGTGGGGTGCTGGTGGTGGAGTCTCCATCCCTGGAGGGGTCTCAAAGCCTCAAGGCTGTGGTGCTGAGGGCTGTGGGGTGCTGGTGGTGGAGTCTCCATCCCTGGAGGGGTCTCAGAGCCTCAAGGCTGTGGTGCTGAGGGCTGTGGGGTGCTGGTGGTGGAGTCCTCAGCCCTGGAGGGGTCTCAAAGCCTCAAGGCTGTGGTGCTGAGGGCTGTGGGGTGCTGGTGGTGGAGTCCTCAGCCCTGGAGGGATCTCAGAGCCTCAAGGCTGTGGTGCTGAGGGCTGTGAGGTGCTGGTGGTGGAGTACTCAGCCCTGGAGGGGTCTCAAAGCCTCAAGGCTGTGGTGCTGAGGGCTGTGAGGTGCTGGTGGTGGAGTACTCAGCCCTGGAGGGGTCTCAAAGCCTCAAGGCTGTGGTGCTGAGGGCTGTGGGGTGCTGGTGGTGGAGTTCTCAGCCCTGGAAGGGGTCTCAAAGCCTCAAGGCTGTGGTGCTGAGGGCTGTGGGGTGCTGGTGGTGGAGTCTCCATCCCTGGAGGGGTCTCAAAGCCTCAAGGCTGTGGTGCTGAGGGCTGTGGGGTGCTGGTGGCAGAGCAGCAGGGGGAGGGTTGTGAGCTCTGGGGTTGGACTTGGTGATCCCAAAGGCCTCTTCCACACTTCTCTGACTCCATGCTTCTGGATCCAGGGAGGGGGGGGTTAGGTTTCCATCCTCTTGTCTGGGATTCCAGCCTGGAAATCCAGGCATGGCCACAGCAGCTCCTTGGGCATCACCCATCCTCTGCTGCCATGCCAGGCTTGGGGAAGGGGGCAGAGCTCCCAGCTGCTTCCAGGACAGGGCAGGCCTGAGGACCTTGTGCTGGCCAGAAGGCTTCCTGGGTGCCCAGCAGTCCCAAGCCAGCCAGGGTGGTTGTGCAGCTGTGCAGAGCAGGTGCAGGGATCTGTGTCCAGGGACTCCTGGCTGCAAGCATGGCAGAACCACCCCAGGCCCTTCCTTCTCTCCTCCCTGGGGGTGTTGGAGGCCAGAGATGTGGCTGAGGTCCCATCCCTGGAGGCACTGAGGGGCAAACTCGTGGCCCAGAGCAGCCTGACCTGGTTGGAGGAGGCCCTGCTGGATCAGGGGGGTTGGGCAAGGTGACCTTGGAGGGTTCCTTCCAACCTGATGCAGTTTGGGATCATCCAGGACCAACCACCCCACCCCCACCTCCCTCCATGCCGTGGGCAGGGGACACCTCCCACCAGCCCAGGTTGCTCAAGGCACTCAAAGAGTGAGTTGGGTTGGAAGAGACCTTGAAGTGGGTTGGAAGAGACCATGAGTTGGGTTGGAAGAGACCTTGAAGACCATCCAGTTGGGTTGGAAGAGATCATGAGTTGGGTTGGAAGAGACCTTGAAGACCATCCAGTTGGATTGGAAGATATCATGAGTTGGGTTGGAAGAGACCTTGAGTTGGGTTGGAAGAGATCATGAGTTGTGTTGGAAGAGGCCTTGAAGACCATCCAGTTGGGTTGGAAGAGGCCTTGAAGTGGGTTGGAAGAGACCATGAGTTGGGTTGGAAGAGACCTTGAAGACCACCCAGTTGGGTTGGAAGAGATCATGAGTTGGGGTGGAAGAGACCTTGAAGACCATCCAGTTGGGTTGGAAGAGATCATGAGTTGGGTTGGAAGAGACCTTGAAGATCATCCAGTTGGGTTGGAAGAGATCATGAGTTGGGTTGGAAGAGACCTTGAGTTGGGTTGGAAGAGGCCTTGAGTTGGGTTGGAAGAGACCTTGAAGACCATCCAGTTGGGTTGGAAGAGGCCTTGAAGACCATTCAGTTGGGTTGGAAGAGGCCTTGAAGACCACCCAGTTGGGTTGGAAGAGATCATGAGTTGGGTTGGAAGAGACCTTGAGTTGGGTTGGAAGAGACCTTGAGTTGGGTTGGAAGAGGCCTTGAAGGCCATCCAGTTGGGTTGGAAGAGACCTTGAAGACCACCCAGTTGGGTTGGAAGAGACCTTGAAGACCACCCAGTTGGGTTGGAAGAGGCCTTGAAGGCCATCCAGTTGGGTTGGAAGAGATCATGAGTTGGGTTGGAAGAGACCTTGAAGATCATCCAGTTGGGTTGGAAGAGATCATGAGTTGGGTTGGAAGAGACCTTGAAGATCATCCAGTTGGGTTGGAAGAGATCATGAGTTGGGTTGGAAGAGACCTTGAGTTGGGTTGGAAGAGGCCTTGAGTTGGGTTGGAAGAGACCTTGAAGACCATCCAGTTGGGTTGGAAGAGGCCTTGAAGACCATTCAGTTGGGTTGGAAGAGGCCTTGAAGACCACCCAGTTGGGTTGGAAGAGATCATGAGTTGGGTTGGAAGAGACCTTGAGTTGGGTTGGAAGAGACCTTGAGTTGGGTTGGAAGAGGCCTTGAAGGCCATCCAGTTGGGTTGGAAGAGACCTTGAAGACCACCCAGTTGGGTTGGAAGAGACCTTGAAGACCACCCAGTTGGGTTGGAAGAGGCCTTGAAGGCCATCCAGTTGGGTTGGAAGAGACCTTGAAGACCATCCAGTTGGGTTGGAAGAGGCCTTGAAGGCCATCCAGTTGGGTTGGAAGAGGCCTTGAAGACCATCCAGTTGGGTTGGAAGAGATCATGAGTTGGGTTGGAATAGATCATGAGTTGGGTTGGAAGAGACCTTGAAGACCACCCAGTTGGGTTGGAAGAGACCTTGAAGACCATCCAGCTGGGTTGGAAGAGGCCTTGAAGACCATTCAGTTGGGTTGGAAGAGGCCTTGAAGACCATTCAGTTGGGTTGGAAGAGGCCTTGAAGACCATCCAGTTGGGTTGGAAGAGGCCTTGAAGACCATCCAGCTGGGTTGGAAGAGGCCTTGAAGACCATTCAGTTGGGTTGGAAGAGGCCTTGAAGACCATCCAGTTGGGTTGGAAGAGGCCTTGAAGACCATCCAGCTGGGTTGGAAGAGGCCTTGAAGACCATTCAGTTGGGTTGGAAGAGGCCTTGAAGACCATCCAGTTGGGTTGGAAGAGACCTTGAAGACCATTCAGTTGGGTTGGAAGAGGCCTTGAAGACCATCCAGTTGGGTTGGAAGAGGCCTTGAAGTGCGTTGGAAGAGATCCTGAGTTGGGTTGGAAGAGACCTTGAGTTGGGTTGGAAGAGGCCTCGAAGACCATCCAGTTGGGTTGGAAGAGACCTTGAAGACCACCCAGTTGGGTTGGAAGAGCTCCTGAGATGGGTTGGAAGAGGCCTTGAAGACCATCCAGTTGGGTTGGAAGAGGCCTTGAAGACCATCCAGTTGGATTGGAAGAGGCCTTGAAGACCATTCAGTTGGGTTGGAAGAGGCCTTGAAGACCATCCAGTTGGGTTGGAAGAAGCCTTGAAGACCACCCAGTTGGGTTGGAAGAGGCCTTGAAGTGGGTTGGAAGAGACCATGAGTTGGGTTGGTAGAGACCTTGAAGACCATCCAGTTGGGTTGGAAGAGATCATGAGTTGGGTTGGAAGAGACCTTGAGTTGGGTTGGAAGAGACCTTGAAGACCATCCAGTTGGGTTGGAAGAGATCATGAGTTGGGTTGGAAGAGACCTTGAAGACCATCCAGTTGGGTTGGAAGAGACCTTGAAGACCATCCAGTTGTGTTGGAAGAGATCCTGAGTTGGGTTGGAAGAGACCTTGAAGATCATCCAGTTGGGTTGGAAGAGACCTTGAAGATCATCCAGTTGTGTTGGAAGAGATCCTGAGTTGGGTTGGAAGAGACCTTGAAGACCATCCAGTTGGGTTGGAAGAGACCTTGAAGGCCATCCAGTTGGGTTGGAAGAGACCTTGAAGACCATCCAGTTGGGTTGGAAGAGACCTTGAAGGCCATCCAGTTGGGTTGGAAGAGGCCTTGAAGACCATCCAGTTGGGTTGGAAGAGGCCTTGAAGACCATTCAGTTGGGTTGGAAGAGGCCTTGAAGACCATCCAGTTGGGTTGGAAGAGACCTTGAAGACCATCCAGTTGGGTTGGAAGAGGCCTTGAAGTGGGTTGGAAGAGACCTTGAGTTGGGTTGGAAGAGACCTTGAGTTGGGTTGGAAGAGATCATGAGTTGGGTTGGAAGAGATCCTGAGCTGGGTTGGAAGAGACCTTGAAGATCATCCAGTTGGGTTGGAAGAGGCCTTGAAGGCCATCCAGTTGGGTTGGAAGAGATCCTGAGCTGGGTTGGAAGAGATCCTGAGCTGGGTTGGAAGAGATCCTGAGCTGGGTTGGAAGAGGCCTTGAAGACCATCCAGTTCCAAGCCCCCTGCCCTGGGCGAAGCCCTTGGGCCTGGATGATCTCCACCCTGCCACCAGCCCAAGCTGCTCAAGGCCCCAGGGGCCTGGCCCAGGCCAGGGGGTGGCGCAGTGCCCACCCCTGGAGGTGCTGAGGGGCTGCCTGGCTTGGTGGCCACGCTGCTGGTGGCTCCCTGCTCGGCCTGGAGGATCCCAGAGGCCTTTCCCAAGCCAGGATGTGACCCCCCAGGACCCATGGGCTGCCCCCCAGCCTCTCTCTGGTGCCTGCCAGGCCCTGGGGGGGGGAGGGGGAGCAGGATGAGGCCCTGAGCCAACTGAACTCTTGCTGCTTAGCAGTCTAGACACCCTCCTGAGCCAGCTCAAGGGCTGAGCCCTCCCTGAGCCCTTCTGAGCTGCTGCCTCCACTCTGCTGCCTCCGAGGCTGCTTGGCCTCATCCTCCCCTCCCCATCTCCCTCCCCTCCCCTCCTCCCCCCCTTTGGGTGGCAGATCCCTGTCCCCAGGCCTGGCTCCTGCAGGGGCAGGCAGCTGAGGGCACCTCCCTCATTAAGAGCTCTTTCCCAATTAGCAGTCATTACTGCTGCCTTTATTGCTGCTGCTCCTGGAGGTGCTGCTGCTGCTGCTGGGATGTGGTTTGCTTTAAAGGCAGAGTTGCCATGGTGATGGGGAGGGAGGGAGGGGGCAGCTGCTCCCCCGGGCACTGCCAAGTGGACACCTCCCTGGCCTCCTCCAGAGCAGGCTGGCACCAGCAGCCTGGGGCAAGGAGGGTGGGGTGGGGGTCCAGGAGGGAGCTGAGAATCCATCCTTAGCTCTGGGGAAAGATCTGGGAGCCCTGGTGGGCAGTGGGGTGCCCAGGAGCCAGCAGTGGGGTGCCCAGGAGGCAGCAGTGAGCCCTGGTGGGCAGTGAGGTGCCCAGGAGACAGCAGTGTGGTGCCCAGGAAGCAGCAGTGAGCCCTGGTGGGCAGTGTGGTGCCCAGGAGGCAGCAGTGTGGTGCCCAGGAGGCAGCAGTGAGTCCTGGTGGGCAGTGAGGTGCCCAGGAGCAAGCAGTGAGTCCTGATGGGCAGTGAGGTGCCCAGGAGCCAGCAGTGAGCCCTGGTGGGCAGTGAGGTGCCCAGGAGCCAGCAGTGAGCCCTGGTGGGCAGTGAGGTGCCCAGGAGCCAGCAGTGAGCCCTGGTGGGCAGTGGGGTGCCCAGGAGGCAGCAGTGAGCCCTGGTGGGCAATGAGCTGCTCAGGAGGCAGCAGTGAGCCCTGGTGGGCAGTGAGGTGCCCAGGAGGCAGCAGTGTGGTGCCCAGGAGCAAGCAGTGAGCCCTGGTGGGCAGTGGGGTGCCCAGGAGCAAGCAGTGAGCCCTGGTGGGCAGTGGGGTGCCCAGGAGGCAGCAGTGTGGTGCCCAGGAGGCAGCAGTGAGCCCTGGTGGGCAGTGGGGTGCCCAGGAGCCAGCAGTGAGCCCTGGTGGGCAGTGTGGTGCCCAGGAGGCAGCAGTGAGCCCTGGTGGGCAGTGGGGTGCCCAGGAGGCAGCAGTGAGCCCTGGTGGGCAGTGGGGTGCCCAGGAGCAAGCAGTGAGCCCTGGTGGGCAGTGGGGTGCCCAGGAGCAAGCAGTGAGCCCTGGTGGGCAGTGGGGTGCCCAGGAGCAAGCAGTGAGCCCTGGTGGGCAGTGGGGTGCCCAGGAGCCAGCAGTGTGGTGCCCAGGAGCCAGCAGTGAGCCCTGGTGGGCAGTGAGGTGCCCAGGAGCCAGCAGTGAGCCCTGGTGGGCAGTGGGGTGCCCAGGAGCCAGCAGTGTGGTGCCCAGGAGCCAGCAGTGTGCCCTGGTGGGCAGTGAGGTGCCCAGGAGCAAGCAGTGAGCCCTGGTGGGCAGTGGGGTGCCCAGGAGGCAGCAGTGTGGTGCCCAGGAGCCAGCAGTGTGCCCTGGTGGGCAGTGAGGTGCCCAGGAGCAAGCAGTGAGCCCTGGTGGGCAGTGAGGTGCCCAGGAGCCAGCAGTGAGCCCTGGTGGGCAGTGAGGTGCCCAGGAGCCAGCAGTGAGCCCTGGTGGGCAGTGGGGTGCCCAGGAGGCAGCAGTGAGCCCTGGTGGGCAGTGAGGTGCCCAGGAGGCAGCAATGAGCCCTGGTGGGCAGTGGAGTGCCCAGGAGCCAGCAGTGTGGTGCCCAGGAGCCAGCAGTGAGCCCTGGTGGGCAGTGGGGTGCCCAGGAGGCAGCAGTGAGCCCTGGTGGGCAGTGTGGTGCCCAGGGGCCAGGAGTGAGCCCTGGTGGGCAGTGGGGTGCCCAGGAGGCAGCAGTGAGCCCTGGTGGGCAGTGTGGTGCCCAGGGGCCAGGAGTGAGCCCTGGTGGGCAGTGAGGTGCCCAGGAGGCAGCAGTGAGCCCTGGTGGGCAGTGAGGTGCCCTGGGAGCTGCTCTGGACCTCCCCATGCTCAGGGCATGAAGGCATCACTGGAGCTGTGACCTGGAGGGAAAATCAGCCAGGACCAAGGGCCAGGACAAGAGGAGATGACCTCAGGGCTGCCCCAGGGGAGGTTCAGCTTGGGCAGGAGGAACAATTTCTGCCCCTGGAGGCTTGGCCAGACCTGGCTGAGGCTTGGAGTCTCCATCCCTGGCTTGGAAGTGGAGGATCTTTGGTGTCCTGGAGGGGCTGGGAAGGTTCTGTGGTGCCCTGGAAGGGGCTGGGAAGGTTCTGTGGTGCCCTGGAAGGGGCTGGGAAGGTTTTGTGGTGCCCTGGAGGGGCTGGGAAGGTTTTGTGGTGTCCTGGAAGGGGCTGGGAAGGTTCCATGGTGGCTGCCAGTTGGTGCTGGAGTCAGGAAACCTCCCCAAGGGATCCTGTGTCTGGAAACCAGAGAAGTGTTGGCACTGCCCTGAGCTGAGCCCAGGGAGGGGAAAGCTCTCAGCCCAACACCTGCAGCTCAGGCCAAACATCCTCCTGCCCCCCAGCCCCACTCCCAGCTCCTGGCTCCCTGCCTGGGCAGCAACCAGATCCCAGCCTCCCCTGGACTCCCCCCCCAGGAGCTGCCAGGCCCTCTGCAGCTGCTGGTGGTGGGGAGCCCAGAGCTGGCAGCCTCACCCCAAGCAACTTTCTCCTCCTGCTCAGCTACAGCCTCCTCCTGGCCTCCACTCTGTGCCCCTTGGCTTCTCCCTGGGCACTCCTGGGCAGATGCCAGCCCCAGCCCCTTTCCCCCCCCCCCAGCCTTCAGCTCCCCTCTGGGGCTGCTCTCCTCCAGGCTCTCAGCCCCAGGCAGCTCTCAGCCTTTGCTCCAGGTCCCCTCAGCACCTTCCCAGCCCCCCCTGGAGCCTCCCCAGCAGCCCCCAGGCCCTCTGCAAGTGGGGAGGGGGAGCCCAGCCCTGGCCCCAGCGCTGCAGAGGTGACCTCAGGAGGGCAGAGAGCAGAGGGGCAGCAGAGCCTCCCTTGCCCTGCTGCCCACCCTGCCTGCCCCCAGCAGCCCCTGGGGGGCTCCTTGCCCATGGGGGGCTCCTTGCTGCCTCCTGGGCACCTTCTTGCCCCCCCAGGCACTGCCAGCTCCTTCTCTGTGGAGCTGCTGGGGAGAGTCCTGCTGCAGGAGGTTGTCCCTCCCCAGGGGGGGGCAGGACCCTCCCCATGCCCTGCTGGATCTTCAGGAGGCTCCTGGCAGCACCCCAGCTCTCCATGGCCCAGAGCTGTCTCTCTGGTCTGCCTCTGTCAGGTTTTACCTGCTCTGGGCTCCTCTCAAAGCCCTGCTCCTCGGTGCCACCACCTTAGCTGCTCTCTGAGTCCTGCTCTCACCCAGCAGCCCGGCTGGCACCGCGTCCTGGCTCCTGCCTGGCACACGGGGGGTATCTGCTGGCCCTCTCTCCTCCCTCTGCAGCCTCCTGTTGGCCAACAGCCCGGAGGGAGAACTGGGCCAACCCTAGGCCTGGTTGCTGCCCACAGACAGGGAGCTGCTGCCAACCCCAGGGCTGGCATGGCTGCTCCTGCCCACACCGGCCCCAAGCAGAAGCAAGGGGCTGCAGGGGTGGTCTCCACCACCTTGAGCTGTGTTGGGTGCCCAGGGAGAAGCACTGCAGGCAGTGCAGACCCTGCTGAGGGAACCTCCTCTCCCTCTGCCCTTCTCCAGCCCTTGGTAGGGTGCCAGCCCTTTATGGGAGGCTGGGCACCGCTGGCTGCCAGGCTCTGCCCTTCTAATGAGCAGCAGCTTCTCAGCCCTGGCACTGTGCCCGTCGAAATGAAGCTGTGCCCATGGAAATGAAGCTGTGCCCCTGCTCTCTGTGCCATGTGCTTGCAGGGAGAGCAGGGATGCATGCAGCAGGGTGGCACAGGGCACCCAGGGGGTGGCATCCTCAGGGGTGAGACTGATGGGAGCCCCCTGGAAGCTCTTGGAGGAGCTGCCAGGAGCTGGGCAGGCTCCAGGCTGGGAACCTCTCAGAGATGAGTGACAGCAAAGCTGAGAGAGTTCAGCCTGGAGGAGAGAAGGCTCCGGGGAGACCTTCTTGGGACCTTCCAATCCTGAGAAGAAAGCTGGGGACAGAGCTTGGAGCAGGGCCTGTGCTGGCAGGACAAGGGGAGGGATGGTTTGGAAGTGCAAGAAGAGGGAGAGGAGGAGCAATTGGTGCTGCTGAGGCTGGGCAGAGCTTGGCCCAGGCTGCCCAGAGGGGTGGGAGATGCCTCCAGGACTGGCACCAGCCCAGCTCAGCTTGTTTGGGGCTGCGAGCAACCTGCTGTGGTTGGGGCTGTCGCTGCTGGCTGCAGGGAGGAGCTTTGAAGATCCCTTCCCGCCCAACCCAGTCTGGAATCTCCTCTGGGAGCCACAGGCTGAGGGTGGCCGAGAGGCTGGCAGCTCTCAGAGCGGCCTCCTGCCTCAGGGTGCCAGGCGCTGGGGCAGGGAGGAGCCGCAGGCAGCGCTGCGCCGGGGCTGGACTCTGCTGTGCTGCGCACGGCAGCCACCAGGTGGCGCTGCTGGACCTGCCTGGGAGCGCAGCGCTGAGCCCAGCCCCGAACCCGCTCCGCCTGGCACAGCACCCACGGCTGAGCCCAGCCCCGGCCTGGCACAGCACCCACGGCTGAGCCCAGCCTGGCACAGCACCCACGGCTGAGCCCAGCCCCGAACCCGCTCCGCCTGGCACAGCACCCACGGCTGAGCCCAGCCCCGGACCCGCTCCGCCTGGCACAGCACCCACGGCTGAGCCCAGCCCCGGACCCGCTCCGCCTGGCACAGCACCCACGGCTGAGCCCAGCCTGGCACAGCACCCACGGCTGAGCCCAGCCCCGGACCCGCTCCGCCTGGCACAGCACCCACGGCTGAGCCCAGCCTGGCACAGCACCCACGGCTGAGCCCAGCCCCGGACCCGCTCCGCCTGGCACAGCACCCACGGCTGAGCCCAGCCTGGCACAGCACCCACGGCTGAGCCCGGCCTGGCACAGCACTCACGGCTGAGCCCAGCCCCGGACCCGCTCCGCCTGGCACAGCACCCACGGCTGAGCCCAGCCCCGAACCCGCTCCGCCTGGCACAGCACCCATGGCTGAGCCCGGCCTGGCACAGCACCCACGGCTGAGCCCAGCCCCGAACCCGCTCCGCCTGGCACAGCACCCACGGCTGAGCCCAGCCTGGCACAGCACCCACGGCTGAGCCCAGCCCCGGACCCGCTCCGCCTGGCACAGCACCCACGGCTGAGCCCAGCCCCGGACCCGCTCCGCCTGGCACAGCACCCACGGCTGAGCCCAGCCCCGGCCTGGCACAGCACCCACGGCTGAGCCCAGCCCCGAGCCCGCTCTGCCTGGCACAGCACCCACGGCTGAGCCCAGTCCCGGCCTGGCAGAGCACCCACGGCTGAGCCCAGGCCCGGACCCGCTCCGCCTGGCACAGCACCCACGGCTGAGCCCAGCCTGGCACAGCACCCACGGCTGAGCCCAGCCCCGGACCCGCTCCGCCTGGCACAGCACCCACGGCTGAGCCCAGCCTGGCACAGCACCCACGGCTGAGCCCAGCCCCGGACCCGCTCCGCCTGGCACAGCACCCACGGCTGAGCCCAGCCTCGGACCCGCTCCGCCTGGCACAGCACCCACGGCTGAGCCCAGTCCCGGCCTGGCAGAGCACCCACGGCTGAGCCCAGCCCCGGACCCGCTCCGCCTGGCACAGCACCCACGGCTGAGCCCAGCCCCGGACCCGCTCCGCCTGGCACAGCACCCACGGCTGAGCCCAGCCCCGGACCCGCTCCGCCTGGCACAGCACCCACGGCTGAGCCCAGGAGGGATCCTTTGCTGGTCTCCCTCTTTGCCAGCAGAGCCAAAGTTCTTCCCTGCCTCTCCCTGGGTCATTCCTGTTGGGATTTCTCCTCCAGCTCCGATTGGTTTCTCAGGGCTTGTGCCACCTGCCCCCACCCCCAACCCCCCCACCCCCCCCAGGCTCCTCCTGGGCGAGCTGGGGGGGGGGGTTGCTGATGGCGCTTTTGAGGGCACCACCTCCACCCTCCCCTCTCCTGCGGCCCTCAGGCTCTCCTCTGGCGCCAGCAGGACCACCTCAGACCCCTTCGGGGGTGGTGCCGCAGGCTCCACCCCGCCCGGTCCCTCCCAAGCCTCTGCTTCCAGCTCTGCTCTCATGTCGAGGGCAAGGCTGTCCCTGGCTCCCCGCTGCCCCCTGCTGGCCAAGGGCGGCTGCAGCACCAACCCCAAGCCACAGCCCCTTGGCAACGAGGCAAACAAACACCCGGCAGCCCGAGCTGGGCGCTGGGCTCTGCCCGCCCCACAGCCTGGCACTGCTCCAGGCCGGGGAGGAAAGGTCCAGCCTGCTGCTTGGGCTGGGCCAGGCCCCACAGGAGTCACTTTTCCACCCCCCTTGGTCCTTTGGTGTTCCTCTCCTGGCCCCCTCCCCGCCCCCAGCTCCTCCACCCCCATGCCCAGAGATGCTGCTCCAGGCTTTCCTCCGCCTTGGTGGTCTGTGGCTCCCACTTCCAAAGCATTTTAGGGGGGTCTTGGACGGGGGGAGGCTTTGCTCCCTTCTCTGGAGCAGAGCTCTGCCCCACAAGGGGCTGCTGGATTCCCCCTGCCTGGCAGGGAAGAGCTTCTGGCACCCAGAGCTGGGAGCAGGGAGCCCTCTGGGGTTGGCTGAGGCTCTGGAGCAAGCAGTGAGCGAATCCTGGGGCTGTGCCCTGCTCTCCTCTCTGCAGCTCAGCTCCTTCCCTTCCCTCCTCCGGGCCAGGGGACTCCCCCAGCACTTCCTCCTGCTGCTATTTCGAGTGCAAATTCTCTCTTCTTTGGTGGTTTTCCTGCAGAGCTGGAGCCTGCTGGGGCCAGCAGCCCACAGCCTGCTGCAGGGGAGAAGCAGAGAGTCAGAATCATGAAGGCTGGGGGAGACCTCCAAGGCCAAGCAGCAGCCCAACCCCACCCTGGGCACCAAACCTTGACCCCCAGGTGCCATGGCCACAGGGATCAGGACTCCCTGGGCAGCCTGGGCCAGCCCCTGAGCACCCCAGCAGGGCACAAATGGATTCTCATGACACAGAGCCATGGAATTAGTTGGGTTGGAGAAGCCTTCTGAGACCCTCCAAGGCCAACCAGCAACCCAACCCCTCCCTGGGCACCAAACCTTGGCCCCCAGTGCCATGGCCACAGGGCTGGGGACTCCACCACCTCCCTGGGCAGCCTTTGCCCATCCCTGACCACCCCAGCAGGGCACAAATGGATTCTCATGACACAGAGCCATGGAATTAGTTGGGTTGGAGAAGCTTTCTGAGACCCTCCAGGGCCAAGCAGCAACCCAACCCCACCCTGAGCACCAAACCCTGGCCCCCAGTGCCATGGCCACAGGGCTGGGGACTCCACCACCTCCCTGAGCAGCCTCTGCCAGCCCCTGACCACCCCAGCAGGGCACAAAAGGTTCCTCATGACACAGAGCCATGGAATTAGTTGGGTTGGAGAAGCCTTCTGAGACCCTCCAAGGCCAAGCAGTAGCCCAACCCCACCCTGGGCACCAAACCCTGGCCCCCAGGTGCCATGGCCACACATTTCTTGGGCACCTCCAGGGCTGGGGACTCCACCACCACCCTGGGCAGCCTGGGCCAGCCCCTGACCACCCCTGCAGGGCACAAATTGTTCCTCATGACATAGAACCTTGGAATTAGTTGGGTTGGAGAAGCCTTCTGAGACCCTCCAAGGCCAACCAGCAACCCAACCCCACCCTGGGCCACCAAACCCTGGCCCCCAGGTGCCATGGCCACAGGGTTGGGGACTCCACCACCACCCTGGGCAGCCTCTGCCAGCCCCTGAGCACCCCAGCAGGGCACAAAAGGTTCCTCATGACACAGAGCCATGGAATTAGTTGGGTTGGAGAAGCCTTCTGAGACCCTCCAGGGCCAAGCAGCAGCCCAACCCCACCCTGGGCACCAAATCCTGCCCCCCAGTGCCATGGCCACAGGGATCAGGACTCCACCACCACCCTGGGCAGCCTCTGCCAGCCCCTGACCACCCCAGCAGGGCACAAAAGGTTCCTCATGACACAGAGCCATGGAATTAGTTGGGTTGGAGAAGCCTTCTGAGACCCTCCAAGGCCAACCAGCAGCCCAACCCCACCCTGGGCCACCAAACCCTGGCCCCCAGTGCCATGGCCACAGGGATCAGGACTCTCTGAGCAGCCTGGGCCAGCCCCTGACCACCCCAGCAGGGCACAAATGGATTCTCATGACACAGAGCCATGGAATTAGTTGGGTTGGAGAAGCCTTCTGAGACCCTCCAAGGCCAACCAGCAGCCCAACCCCACCCTGGGCACCAAACCTTGACCCCCAGTGCCATGGCCACACATTTCTTGGGCACCTCCAGGGCTATGGACTCCACCACCTCCCTGGGCAGCCTTTGCCCATCCCTGAGCACCCCAGCAGGGCACAAAAGGTTCCTCATGACACAGAACCTTGGAATTAGTTGGGTTGGAGAAGCCTTCTGAGACCCTCCAAGGCTAAGCAGCAACCCAACCCCACCCTGGGCACCAAACCCTGGCCCCCAGTGCCATGGCCACAGGGATCAGGACTCCCTGAGCAGCCTGGGCCAGCCCCTGAGCACCCCAGCAGGGCACAAAAGGTTCCTCATGACACAGAACCTTGGAATTAGTTGGGTTGGAGAAGCCTTCTGAGACCCTCCAAGGCCAACCAGCAACCCAACCCCTCCCTGGGCACCAAACTCTGGCCTCCAAGTGCCATGGCCACACATTTCTTGGGCACCTCCAGGGCTGGGGACTCCACCACCTCCCTGGGCAGCCTTTGCCCATCCCTGACCACCCCAGCAGGGCACAAAAGGTTCCTTATGACATTGAACCTTGGAATTAGTTGGGTTGGAGAAGCCTTCTGAGACCCTCCAAGGCTAAGCAGCAACCCAACCCCACCCTGGGCACCAAACCCTGGCCCCCAGGTGCCATGGCCACAGGGATCAGGACTCCCTGGGCAGCCTGGGCCAGCCCCTGAGCACCCCTGCAGGGCACAAATTGTTCTCCCTACCCAACCTAAACCTCTCCTGGTGCAACCTGAGGTCCTGTTTCAGGCTCTTTAGCTCCTGGGCCTGAGGCCTGACTCCCCCTCCCTGTGCCCTTGGCCACTTGGGCATCCCCCCTGGGTCCCTCCCCCCAGCCCTTCCCCTCCGCAGCTGGGCTGGGGGAGGATGCTGGGGAGCAGAGCAGCTCTTCTCCACCTTTCCTGTGGGCCTTCCAGCATGGCAGCTGAGGGAGGCTGAGCACCCCCAACGCCCCTGGACCTCCTCCAGCTCCCATCCTGCACACACATCCCCTCTGGCACCTCTGCTGCCCTGGGAGGAAGCTGGGCAGCTGCCGCCCCTGCTGACACAGAAGGGATTCCTCTGGCCAGGGGATGAGGGCAGGAGGTCTGCATCCTGCCCAGGGGGGTGCTGGCACCCCAGACCTGCCAAGGGCTCAGAGGCTCTGGCAGTTGGATGCCAGGCTGAGCTGGTGCAGGTGGAAACCTCCCACAGCCCTGCCAGGCGTCCCTGGCTGTGCCACGGAGCTGTCCTCCAGCCCAGGCCAGCTCCAGCCCTGCCTGGGGAGGTCTCAGCCCCACAGCAGAGCCTGGAGGAGAGCAGCCCCAGAGGGGAGCTGAAGGCTGGGGGGGGGCAAGGGGCTGGGGCTGGCATCTGCCCAGGGGTGCCCAGGGAGAGGGCAAGGGGCTGGGGCTGGCATCTGCCCAGTGGTGCCCAGGGAGGGGGCAAGGGGCTGGGGCTGGCATCTGCCCAGGGGTGCCCAGGGAGAGGCCAAGGAGCTGGGGTTGGCATCTGCCCAGGGGTGCCCAGGCAGAGGCCAAGGGGCTGGGGCTGGCATCTGCTCAGTGGTGCCCAGGCAGAGGCCAAGGGGCTGGGGCTGGCATCTGCCCAGGGGTGCCCAGGGAGAGGCCAAGGAGCTGGGGCTGGCATCTGCTCAGTGGTGCCCAGGGAGAGGCCAAGGAGCTGGGGTTGGCATCTGCTCAGTGGTGCCCAGGCAGAGGCCAAGGGGCTGGGGCTGGCATCTGCCCAGTGGTGCCCAGGGAGGGGGCAAGGGGCTGGGGCTGGCATCTGCCCAGGGGTGCCCAGGGAGAGGCCAAGGGGCTGGGGCTGGCATCTGCCCAGTGGTGCCCAGGGAGGGGGCAAGGGGCTGGGGCTGGCATCTGCTCAGTGGTGCCCAGAGAGAGGCCAAGGGGCTGGGGCTGGCATCTGCTCAGTGGTGCCCAGAGAGAGGCCAAGGGGCTGGGGCTGGCATCTGCCCAGTGGTGCCCAGGGAGAGGCCAAGGGGCTGGGGCTGGCATCTGCTCAGTGGTGCCCAGAGAGAGGCCAAGTGGCTGGGGCTGGCATCTGCCCTGTGGTGCCCAGGGAGAGGCCAAGGGGCTGGGGCTGGCATCTGCCCAGTGGTGCCCAGGGAGGGGGCAAGGGGCTGGGGCTGGCATCTGCTCAGTGGTGCCCAGGGGGAGGCCAAGGGGCTGGGGTTGGCATCTGCCCAGTGGTGCCCAGGGAGAGGGCAAGGGGCTGAGGCTGGCATCTGCCCAGGGGTGCCCAAGGAGAGGGCAAGGGGCGGGGGCTGGCATCTGCCCAGTGGTGCCCAGGGAGGGGGCAAGAGGCTGGGGCTGGCATCTGCCCAGTGGTGCCCAGGGAGGGGGCAAGGGGCTGAGGCTGGCATCTGCCCTGTGGTGCCCAGGGAGAGGCCAAGGGGCTGGGGCTGGCATCTGCCCAGGGGTGCCCAGGGAGAGGCCAAGGGGCTGGGGCTGGCATCTGCCCAGGGGTGCCCAGGCAGAGGCCAAGGGGCTGGGGCTGGCATCTGCCCAGGGGTGCCCAGGGAGAGGCCAAGGAGCTGGGGCTGGCATCTGCTCAGTGGTGCCCAGGCAGAGGCCAAGGGGCTGAGGCTGGCATCTGCCCAGTGGTGCCCAGGGAGGGGGCAAGGGGCTGGGGCTGGCATCTGCCCAGGGGTGCCCAGGGAGAGGCCAAGAGGCTGGGGCTGGCATCTGCCCAGGGGTGCCCAGGGAGAGGCCAAGGGGCTGGGGCTGGCATCTGCCCAGGGGTGCCCAGGGAGGGGGCAAGGGGCTGGGGCTGGCATCTGCCCAGTGGTGCCCAGGGCCAAGGGGCACAGAGTGGAGCCCAGGAGGGGAAGTTGCTTGGTGTGAGGCTGCCAGCTCTGGGCTCCCCACCACCAGCAGCTGCAGAGGGCCTGGGGGCTGCTGGGGAGGCTCCAGGGGGGGCTGGGAAGGTGCTGAGGGGACCTGGAGCAAAGGCTGAGAGCTGCCTGGGGCTGAGAGCCTGCAGGAGAGCAGCCCCAGAGGGGAGCTGAAGGCTGGGGGGGGGCAAGGGGCTGGGGTCTGCCCAGGGGTGCCCAGGGCCAAGGGGCACAGAGTGGAGCCCAGGAGGGGGAAAGTTGTTTGGGGGGAGGCTGCTGGAGGCCTGCAGCAGGCTGAGCCCAGAGAGGTTGTGGAGAGCTTCCAATCCCCCCCTGGGCACTGTGCCCCCCTGGGGGGAGCCCTGCTGGGGCAGGGGGGGGTGCAGGGGATGCCCTCCAGGGGGGTTCCCTTCCCACTCCTGTGGGCAGAGGTGGTGCCAGGGTGGCTCCAGCTGCTGCTGACTGCGGGGTTGCAGCTCCCTCCATAAATCCAACTGGTAAATCAATTAATTTTCCAGCTCTAATTGATGTATTGCAGTAATTACCTTTTATAACAAGGCAATTAAGGCCTATTAAAGATTATTAGCTAATTAAAGCTCCTCTCCACACACAGCCCAAGCCCCCACCCCCCCCTTGTGTGCACAGATTGGGGGGGGAGGGGGAGCTGGAAGCCCCCTTGCCTGGTGGGTCAGAAGGACTTGGGGTGGGGCGGAGGAGGTGATGGTAGGGATGGGTTGGGATGATGGAAGAGGAGCTCCAGGTCTCATCCCTGCCTCTAGCATGGGCATGAGGGTGGAAGTGCATTGGGTGAGGAGCTGGCTGGAGGGCTGAGCCCAGAGGGGGGTGGTGAATGGTGCCACGGCCAGCTGGCAGCCAGGCACCAGGGCTGTGCCCCAGGGAGCAGTGCTGGGCCCTGTGCTCAGTGACATCTTCATGGATGAGCTGGAGGAGGGCATTGAGTCCATCAGCAGTGAATGTGCAGATGACACCAAGCTGGGGGCAGGAGTTGGTCTGTTAGAGGGCAGGAGAGGCTCTGCAGAGGGCCCTGGGCAGGCTGGGCAGAGGGGCAGAGCCCCAGGGGCAGGAGGTTGAACACATCCCAGTGCCAGGAGCTGCACCTTGGCCACAGCAACCCCAGGCAGTGCCACAGGCTGGGGGCAGAGTGGCTGAGAGCAGCCAGGCAGAGAGGGACCTGGGGGGGGTGGTGGATGGTGGGAGCTCCTTGGTCTGGGGGTGGGATCTGTTGGCTTGGGGGGGATCTCTTGGTCTGGGGGTGGGATCTGTTGGCTTAGGAGGGATCTCTTGGTCTGGGGGGGTTCTCCTTGGCCTGGGTGTGGGATCTGTTGGCTTTGGGGGGATCTCTTTGGTCTGAGGTTGGGATCTCTTGGTCTGGGGGTGGGATCTGTTGGCTTCAGGGGGATCTCTTGGTTTGGGGGGGTGGGATCTCTTTGGTCTGGGGAGATCTCTGGGGTGGGATCTCCTTGGTCTGGGGGTGGGATCTGTTGGCTTGGGGGGGATCTCTTGGTCTGGGGGAGATCTTCTTGGTCTGGGGGTGGGATCTGTTGGCATCAGGGGGATCTCTTGGTTTGGGGGTGGGATCTGTTGGTTTGGGGGTGGGACCTCTTTGGTCTGGGGTTGGGGGTGGGGGATGGAGAGGGTCTGAGGAGGGGGATGGAGAGGGGGTGGGGAGGGCATGAGGAGGGGGGGGGGAGGGTCCTTGCAGCACCAGCAGCTGCCCCCCGCCCCGAGCCGAGGCTGCCAGGCAGGGTCTGCAGTGTGGGGAGAGGGCTCCGAGAGTTCCCTCCCGCAGAGGTTTGGGGGCAGGGGGGAGGAGGGCACGGGGAGGGGCAGAGCCCAAGGGCAGGAGGTTGAACACATCCAAGTGCCAGGAGCTGCACCTTGACCACAGCAACCCCAGGCAGTGCTACAGGCTGGGGGCAGAGTGGCTGAGAGCAGCCAGGCAGAGAGGGACCTGGGGGTGCTGGTGGATGGGAGGCTGAACATGAGCCAGCAGTGTGCCCAGGCAGCCAAGAGCAGCCTGGCCTGCAGCAGGCAGAGTGTGGCCAGCAGGAGCAGGGAGCTCATCCTGCCCTGTGCTCAGCACTGCTGAGGCCACACCTGGAGTCCTGTGTCCAGTTCTGGGCTCCTCAGATTAGGAAGGAGGTTGAGCTGCTGGAAGGTGTCCAGAGAAGGGCAACAGAGCTGGGGAGGGGTCTGGGGCACAGGACTGGGGAGGGGGCTGGGGCACAGGGCTGGGGAGGGGTCTGGGGCACAGCCCTGGGAGGAGAGGCTGAGGGAGCTGGGGCTGCTTAGCCTGCAGAAGAGGAGGCTCAGGGGAGACCTCATTGCTCTCTGCAACTCCCTGCAGGGAGGTTGCAGCCAGGCAGAGGTTGGTCTCTTCTCCCAGGCAGCCAGCCCCAGAACAAGAGGACACAGTCTCAAGCTGTGCCAGGGGAGGTTCAGGCTGGATGTTAGGAAGAAGTTCTACCCAGAGAGAGAGATTGGCCCTGGGGATGTGCTGCCTGGGGAGGTGGTGGAGTCCCCATCCCTGGAGGTGTTCAGGAGGAGACTTGGTGGGGTGCTGGGTGCCAGGGGGGCGTTGTTCAGGTGGGGTTGGATTGGTTGATGGGTTGGATGTGATGATCTCAAAGGTCTCTCCCAACCTGGTTTTTGTGATCATTATTATCCTAAAGTGGCTGATGGCAAAGCCCAAGGGGTGGGGGAGGGAGGGAGGTGACTCCAGTTGGTGCTGCTCAGAGCTGGGGACGCTTCAGTCCTAGGGTGAGGACATGGAAGCCCTCCCCAAGTCACTCTGCAGGTGACAGCAAGCTGGCCAGGGGCTGCTGGAAGGTCAGAAGCTCTCCAGAGGGGTTAGTTGTTTAGGTGGGGTTGGATTGGTTGGTGGGTTGGATGTGATGATCTTGAAGGTCTCTTCCAACCTGGTCTGGTCTGGTCTGGTCTAGTCCAGTCCAGTCCATTCCATTCTTCATAGTTTCAGGGTTGGAAGGGACCACAAAGATCATCCAGTTCCAACCCCCCTGCCATGGGCAGGGACACCCCACACTAGGTCAGGCTGCCCAGAGCCTCATCCAGCCTGGGCTTAAACACCTCCAGGGATGGGGCCTCGACCACCTCCCTGGCCAACCCATCCCAGGGCTTCACCACTCTCATGGGGAAGAACTTCCTCCTCCCTCCAGCCTGAATCTCCCCACCTCCAGCTTCATTCCATCCCCCCCAGTCCTATCACTGCCTGAGATCCTGAGCAGTCCCTCCCCAGCCCTCCTGCAGCCCCCTGCAGAGCCTGGAAGGCCACAATTAGGTCACCTCGGAGCCTTCCCAATGCTGGCAGCAGAGGAAGCAGCAGAGCTCTCCTCTCCCAGGGAGCAAGGGCCAGGAGAAGAGGAAATGGCCTCAGGTGGCAGCAGGGGAGGCTGAGGCTGGACAGCAGGAGAGACTTCTCCCCTGGAAGGGTTCTCAGACCCTGCCCCAAGCTGCCCAGGCAGGGCAGGGTGGCTGAACCCCCACCCTCAGAGCTGTGGTGCTGAGGGCCATGGCTGAGCCCCAGCCTTGCTTAGGCTGAGAGAATGAATGGTTGGGGTGGAGGAGCTGGAAAGAGCTTTCCCAACCCCAAAGCCTTCTGAGGCTCCCTGCGAGGAAGGGGAACTGCTGGGGGCAGCCAAGCTGGGGAGCAGACTGGGAAGGAAGGGGGGTGGGGGTGGGGGGGGGGAAAGGTTGGGACCATCTCCCAGGCTGGTTGGGGCTGTGGAGCTAACAGCCTGTGCCTGGCTGGCCAAGAAGAAAGGGTTGGGAAAGGAAAATCCCTGCTTGGAATTGGGGTGTGTCTGGTTTGGAAAGGAAGGAGCTGGAGACGCAGCCCCCGGGGGCTGGGGCCAGGAGCGAGGGGGAACACAGAGGTTGGGGACAGCACTTGAAGAGGTGCTGGGACAAAAGGGGGGGTGGCTCAGTCCTGCCTGGCTTCTGACCACCCCCATCTCCCCAGAGTCCCCCCCCAAAAAGAGCTGGAAAGCCTTTTTGCCAAGCAGGCTCTGCCCAGCCTTGATGCCACATCCCACCCCCCTCCCCCTACTCCTTGTGTCCCTCAGCTTGGGGGTGCCCCTGACCCCCACACAGAGCAGCTTGGCCACTGCCCAGGGAAGTTTGCAGCGTGGCATTTGCAGGCCACAAACGTTTGCAGGCTGCTGTGCAGGGCCAGGGAGGTTTGGAGGCTGGAAGAGGGGGGATTGAGATTCCAGGGACGTGACTGCTCTCAGCCCTCTGAGTCATGCCAAGGATCTGCAGCCCACGGTCCTGAGCCTCTCCTGCAGCCCCACAGAGCCTCCACCCCATTGTCATCCCCCTCCTCCCCCCCAAGCCTGGACCCCTTCTGCTGCTGCTGCAGCCTCTGGAAACCACAGGAATCCCTTTCTGGGGCTTGAAGCATCCATCCCACCCCCCTTGTGCCCCCAGCCTGCGCTGTGCCACGGTGGGGAGGGGAAGGGAGGTGAGGAGCAGAGCCCAGGGCAGCCTCCCAGCTGCCTTCTGCTGCAGCCCAGCTCGTCTGGTTTCAATCAGAGAGCAGAGTCCTAGAGCCACAGCTTGGCTTGGCTTGGCTTGGAAAAGATCTCTCAGCTCCTCCACTCCAAGCATGCTCCAGCCCCTACCAAGGCTGGGGCTCAGTTGTGGCCCTCAGCACCACAGCTCTGCAAACCCCCTCCAGGGGTGGGGACTCAGCCTCCCTCTCTCCCTTGGGCAGCCTGGGCCAGGGTCTGAGAACCCTTCCCAGTGGAGAAGTTTCTTCTGCTGTCCAACCTCAGCCTCTCCTGGGACAAACCTGAGGCCCTTTCCTCTTGTCCTGTCCCTTGGTCCTTGACAGAAGAGCCCAACCCCCACCTGGCTCCAGCCTTCTTCCAGGGACCTGTAGAGAGCCAGAAGGTCTCTCCTCAGCCTCCTCCTCTCCAAGCTGAACAACCTGGGGAGACCTTGAGACCTCCCAGGGCTGAGCAGAAAGCTGGGGACAGAGTTTGGAGCAGGGCCTGCGGTGGCAGGACAAGGGGGGAGATGGTTTGGAAGCACAAGAGAGAGATGGAGAGTGGAGAGGAGGAGCAATTGGTGCTGCTGAGCCTGGCCCAGGCTGCCCAGAGGGGGTGGGAGGTGCCCCCAGGGCTGGCACCAGCTCAGCTCAGCTTGGTTTGGGGCTCTGCTTGGGGCTGTCCCTGCTGGCTGCAGGGAGGAGCTCTGAAGGTCTCTTCCCACCCATCCTAGTCTGGAATTCCACACATCCATGAACCAGGCTCTGACCCTCCCCAGGTTCTCTTCCCTCCCTGCCACCAACCCCACCAAGGACAACTGCAGGCAGACCTCCAGCCTGCAGACCCCCCCCTGCAGTCCCCCCTGCTGCCTCCAGCCCAGGACAAGCCCCAGGCTCACCCCCCAGGACAGGGCACATGGCATTGAGTGCCAGGGTTGCCACATGGGGACCAGAAGCAGCCCAGGGCTCGCTGGGACTGGCAGGACAGTGCCAGGAGGTGCCAGTGACCCTTAGCTGTGATTCCAGCTGTTGCCCAACCTGCTCCCTCCTTGGCTTCCCACGCCAGGGCTGCCCTCATCCCACGGGATCACCATGGCCAAGCTCATGACAGCTCCAGGAGGCAAAGGGCACCGAGCTGCTGCCTTCCTTGCTCCCTTCTCTGCTGCCTTCCTTACTCCCTTCCCTGCTGCCTTCCCTACTCCCTTCCCTGCTGCCTTCCCTGCTGCCTTCCCTTCTCCCTTCCCTGCTGCCTTCTCTGCTGCCTTCCCTGCTCCCCTGCTCCCTTCTCTGCTGCCTTCCCTGCTCCCTTCCTTGCTCCATTCCCTGCTGCCTTCACTGCTCCCTTCCCTGCTCCCCTTCTCTGCTGCCTTCCCTGCTCCCTTCCTTGCTCCATTCCCTGCTGCCTTCCCTGCTCCCCTCCCTGCTGCCTTCCTTGCTCCCTTCCCTGCTCCCTTCTTTGCTCCCCTGCTCCCTTCCCTGCTGCCTTCCCTTCTCCCTTCCTTGCTCCCTTCTCTGCTGTCTTCCCTGCTCCTTTCCCTGCTCCCCTGCTCCCTTCCCCTCTCCCTTCCCTGCTCCCTTCTTTGCTCCCCTGCTCCCTTCTCTGCTGCCTTCCCTGCTCCCTTCCTTGGTCCCTTCCCTGCTCCCTTCCCTGCTCCCCTGCTCCCTTCCCCGCTCCCTTGCTCCCTTCCCCGCTCCCTTGCTCCCTTCCCCGCTCCCTTGCTCCCTTCCCCTCTCCCTTCCCTGCTCCCTTCCTTGCTCCATTCCCTGCTGCCTCCCCTGCTCCCTTCCCCTTTCCCTTCTCTGCTCCCTTCTCTGCTGCCTTCCCTGCTCCCCTTCCCTGCTCCCTTCCCCCTCCCTTCCCTTCTCCCCTTTTCCCTTCTGCCTTCCTTTCTCCCTTCCCTGCTCCCCTTCCCCTCTCCCTTCCCCTTTCCCTTCCCCTCTCCCTTCCCTGCTCTCTTCCCCTCTCCCTTCCCCTCTCCCTTCCCCTCTCCCTTCCCTGCTCCCTTCCCCCTCTCCCTTCCCCTCTCCCTTCCCCCTCTCCCTTCCCTGCTCCCTTCCCCTTTCCCTTCCCTGCTCCCCTGCTCCGTTCCCTGCTCCCCTTCCTTGCTCCATTCCCTGCTGCCTCCCTTTCTCCCTTCCCTGCACCCTTCCCTTCTCTCTCCCTTCCCTGCTCCCATCCCTGCTCCCATCCCTCCTTTCTCCTTCCCTGCTCCCTTCCCCTTTCCCTTCCCTGCTCCCTTCCCCTTTCCCTTCCCCTCTCCCTTCCCTTCTCCCATCCCTGCTCCATTTCCCTCTCCCTTCCCTGCTCCCCTGCTCCGTTCCCTGCTCCCTTCCCGTCTCCCTTCCCTGCTCCGTTCCCTGCTCCCTTCCTTGCTCCATTCCCTGCTGTCTCCCCTGCTGCCTCCCTTTCTCCCTTCCCTGCACCCTTCCCTTCTCTCTCCCTTCCCTGCTCCCATCCCTGCTCCCATCCCTGCTCCCATCCCTGCTCCCATGCCTGCTCCCATCCCTCCTTTCTCCTTTCCCTGCTCCCTCCCCGGCTGCCTTCGCCTCCTCTCCCCGGGGTCACTTTTTGAACGCAAACACAGCCGGGAGCGGAAGGCTGCCGCCGGTCCCACACTGCCCTGCGGCTTGGCCGCCGCCGCCACCGACCCCGCCCGCGGCTGCGCCCTGTGCCCCGCGGGGGGCCACCGGGGGGCACCGAGCCCCAGCCCAGGCCCGCGGCGTGTGGCGGTGCCAGCGCCACCCTCGCCTGTGGCTCCTGAATGCACTGCCCAGGCCCCGGGGGGGGCTGTGGGTTGGCACTTCCCTTGGTGAGGTGCCACACTGTGACACCCCCCCCCCGCCTCGGGGAAGTGACATTGTGCCACCACCACCCCCCCTTGGCGAGGTGCCACCCCTGGCACCCCTCTTAGTGAGGTGCCACCCTGGCACCCCTCTTAGTGAGATGCCACCCTGGCACCCCTCTTAGGTGCCACACTGGCACCCCTCTTAGTGAGATGCCACCCTGGCACCCCTCTTAGGTACCACACTGGCACCCCTCTTAGTGAGATGCCACTCTGTAACCCCTCTTAGGTTCCACCCCCTCTTAGTGAGGTCCCAGTCTGTCACCCCCCCTTAGTGAGGTGCCACCCTGTCATCCCTCCTAGGTGCCCACCCCTGGCACCCCTCTTAGTGAGATGCCACCCTGTCACCCCTCTTAGGTGCCACACTGGCACCCCTCCTAGGTGCCACCCTAGCACCCCTCCTAGGTGCCACCCTGGCACCCCCTCTTAGGTTCCACCCCTCTTAGTGAGGTCCCAGTCTGTCACCCCCCCTTAGAGAGGTGCCACCCTGTCACCCCTCCTAGGTGCCACCCTGGCATTCCTCTTAGTGAGATGCCACCCTGGCACCCCTCTTAGGTACCACCCTGGCACCCCTCTTAGTGAGGTTCCACCCTAGCACCCCTCCTAGGTGCCACCCTGTCACCCCTCTTAGTGAGATGCCACCCTGGCACCCCTCCTAGGTGCCACCCTGGCACCCCTCTTAGTGAGATGCCACCCTGGCACCCCTCTTAGGTGCCACCCTGTCACCCCCCCCTTGGAGAGGTGCCACGTTGTAGAGTCCCCACCCCCCGCAGCACCTCCCCGGGGCAGGGGACCTGGAGGGGGCGGGGGGGGGGGGGGAGGCAAAGCAGCCCAGGAGCAGGAGGGAGGCAAAGGAGAATCCAGACACAAGGGAGGGCAAGGATTGAAGAGGGGGGGGGGGGGGGGGGGGATAGGAAGTGGGGGGGGTGGGTAGCAGAGTGTTGGCACCCCCCAGGCAGGACTACCAGCCAGGTGGGTGCCAGCATGGTCACCCCCCTCCCTGGCTGCCTTAGGGTGCAGAGAGAGACCCTCAGCAAGCAAGCAGGAGGAGGAGGAAGGGGCTGGCACCCAACCTGGGGGTACTCAGCCTCCCTTCCCTCCCCCCCCCGGCCCCCCACCCCCATCCCATCCTCCATAACCAGCGGTGCCCCCTCCCAGCCCTGCCACCGTGCCAGGGCCGATGCCCCCAGCCTTGGGCCGTTGCTTTTTGAACGCTGGAGGCTGGACCTCTGCCAGGGTCTCCCTCTTCCTCCCCTCCCTCTCCTTCCCCCCCCGGGGCCGCTACCGTGCGGTGAGTCAGGGCTGCCGGTGGTGAATCAGCGGCACAGGCACACGCGTGGGGCCGGCGGGGGGGGGTGAGGGGAACCCCCCCTTGTTTGTTGCTCTGGTTGCTGCGTGAGTCATTCCCAGCCTGCCCAGAGCTCACAATTAACTGGGAAGAGAGTGGAGCCGGCTGGAGGCAGCGGCAGGAGAGCTGGGCAAGCCCCGGGCCCGGGAATGCCACATGGAGGGGGGTGGAGAGGGGGGGTAGAGTGGGGTATGGGGAGTGGGCAACGCTGCCCGGGGCTGCCAGCAGTGTGCCCAGGAGCGTGGGGCACCTTTGGTGTCCCAGCTGGCTTCACCCAATTGATTGCACCAGGAGGGAGAGATGTGCTGCCCCTCCCACCCCCCTCCAACCACTCCCCACTCCCCACACACCCCCCGTGGCCACCACCCACTAAGGTCCTGCCTCAGCCTCTCGTTCCTGGGGTGCCAAGGTGGTGGCTTCTGCCATTCACTTTGCCAGGCTTGGAGCCCAGCAGCTTCCAGCTGAGCAGGAGGGAGAAAGCTGTTTGGGGAGAGGCTGCTGGGGGCCTGGAGCAGGCTGAGCCCAGAGAGGTTGTGGAGAGCTTGCAGCCAGGCAAGAGCAAGAGGCTGGGGGGCAAGAGGCTGGGGGGGGGCAAGAGGCTGGGGCTGGCATCTGCTCAAGGGGCACAGAGTGGAGGCCAGGAAGCAGAAAGCTGTTTGGTGAGAGGCTGCTGGGGGCCTGGAGCAGGCTGAGCCCAGAGAGGGCTGCAGAGAGCTTGCAGCCAGGCAGGAGCAAGAGGCTGGGGGGGCAAGAGGCTGGGGCTGGCATCTGCTCAAGGGGCACAGAGTGGAGCTCAGGAGGCAGAAAGCTCTTTGGGGAGAGGCTGCTGGGGGCCTGGAGCAGGCTGAGCCCAGAGAGGTTGTGGAGAGCTTGCAGCCAGGCAAGAGCAAGAGGCTGGGGGGGCAAGAGGCTGGAGGGCAAGAGGCTGGGGGGGGCAAGAGGCTGGGGGGGCAAGAGGCTGGGGCTGGCATCTGCTCAAGGGGCACAGAGTGGAGCCCAGGAGGGAGAAAGCTGTTTGGGGAGAGGCTGCTGGGGGCCTGGAGCAGGCTGAGCCCAGAGAGGGCTGTGGAGAGCTTGCAGCCAGGCAAGAGCAAGAGGCTGGGGCTGGCATCTGCTCAAGGGGCACAGAGTGGAGCCCAGGAGGCAGAAAGCTGTTTGGGGAGAGGCTGCTGGGGGCCTGGAGCAGGCTGAGCCCAGAGAGGGCTGTGGAGAGCTTGCAGCCAGGCAGGAGCAAGAGGCTGGGGGGACAAGAGGCTGGGGCTGGCATCTGCTCAAGGGGCACAGAGTGGAGGCCAGGCAGCTGAAAGCTCTTTGGGGGAGAGGCTGCTGGGGGCCTGGAGCAGGCTGCCCAGAGAGGTTGTGGAGAGCTTGCAGCCTGGCAAGAGCAAGAGGCTGGGGCTGGCATCTGCTCAAGGGGCACAGAGTGGAGCCCAGGCAGCTGAAAGCTGTTTGGTGAGAGGCTGCTGGGGGGCCTGGAGCAGGCTGCCCAGAGAGGTTGGTGGAGTCTCCTTGCCTGGAGGGCTTTCCAAACCCACCTGGATGTGTCCCTGTGTCCCCTGCCCTGCCTGGTCCTGCCGGAGCATGGGCAGCAGCGGGGGGGAGGGTTGCAGGAGATGCTCTCCAGAGCTCCCTTCCCACCCCCTACCACTCCATAACCCATTCCCAGTTGTCCCAGCCCCGTGCAGGTGTGGGGGGTGGGGGTGGTTTTGTGCTGCAAAGCATGGGGGGGGGAACAAAGTCCAAAGAGAGGACAACCTCCCCCTTGGCAGCATTGGTGGTTCCAGGAAGCTTGTGGCAGAGCTGGCAGTGCCACAGGGCTGAGTGCCAGCAGGGCTTGGGGGGCAGGCAGGACACCCAGCTCCCAGCTGGGAGGGCAGGGAATCACTTCCTGCAGGGAACTGGAGGGACTGGCTGGGTGCTGGTGGAACTGGGAATGGCTGGGTCTGGGAGGCTGGGAGAATGGGAAGCAGCTGGCACAGGGGGCTGGGGAGGAGTGGGGGAGGATTGGGGGAGGAACTGGACTGGGCTGGTGCAGGGAACTGGGCACGGCTGGGATGGGACAGCGGGGGGGGGGAGGAGGATTAAAGTGGACACGGCTGGGACTGGGAAGAGCTGGGAAGTGGGGAACTGGGGAGGGGGGGGAGTCCCCTGGAGCCCCAGGGCTGTGTTGTCCCCGAGGGATCCAAGCAACAGCGTCTGGAGTGACCTGGAGCTTTGGGTGCCTGGAGCCCAGCGCTGGGGACCCGGCAGGATCCTGCACTTGGTGTGTGCCAGGGGTCCCCCCCCCCAGCACCCCTGGGAGGTGCCACCTGCCCTGTCCCCCGGGGGCATCGGTGCCTGGCTGTGTCCTGTTGCTGCTGCAGCCCCTCTGAGGGTTCACTTTGCACCTCGGGGTGCCCCTGAGCTGGGCGGCCTCGGCTGTCAGTGAAAAAGGGGGGGCCGTGAGTAAGTCTGCCAGGGGATGTGGTGGGGGCCCCATCCCGGGAGACTTCCAGGCTCAGCCTGGATGTGGCCCTCGGGCAGCCTGCTCTGGTCGGAGCTGTCCCTGCTGCCTCTGCAGGACAAGATGACCTTTTAGGGGGGGGTGGGGGAGGGCACCCCCTTCCAACCGGCTGCAATCCCATAGGTTGCGATGCTCCCCCTCTCCCCCCAGGACCTGCCCACCGAGTGTCTCCCCCCCTATTTTTTTGCCCCCAGGGATGCTTTTCCAGCCTTTTCCCCAAGGAAAAGCCTGAGCCTGATGCAAGTCTGCTGGCCCCACCTAGGCTCGGCCTAAACTCCTCCTCCTCTTCCTCCTCCTCCTCGCAGCTCCTCCTCCCCGCGCAGAGCCCGGCTGGGGATATAAGCAACTCCCTCAGGCACCCGCGGAGAGCCGAGACAGCTGGGTGGGTGGCGTGGCGTGGGGGCCAGCGAGCCGTGACCTGTGCCGTGTCCTTCGTCTCCGACGCCGGCCCCGATGGGCGACGACGCCTTCGCAGAAGAGGAGCACCCGCAGCGGGGCTTCGGGGGACCCCCCTTGTCCCCCGACCCGCATCACTCGCCTGCAGGAGAAGGAGGACCTGCAGGAGCTGAACGACCGCTTGGCCGTTTACATCGACAAGGTTCGGTCGCTGGAGCTGGAGAACGCGGGGGCTGCGGCTCCGCATCACCGAGTCGGAGGAGGTGGTGAGCCGGGAGGTGTCCGGCATCAAGGCTGCCTACGAGTCGGAGCTGGCCGATGCCCGCAAGACCTTGGATTCGGTGGCCAAGGAGAGGGCTCGGCTGCAGCTGGAGCTCAGCAAAGTCCGGGAGGAGCACAAGGAGCTGAAAGCTCGGTGAGTGTCCCTCGGGAGGGTCTGCGTCTGGGGTCGGGGGGGGGGGGGGGAGGGGCAGGGGAATGGACTCGTCGGTGGGACTGTCGCTGTCGTCGGTGGGACTGTCGCTGTCGTCGGTGGGACTGTCGCTGTCGTCACGCTTGGCAGGGAGCCGGCCAGGAGGAAAAGGAGACCCGGAGGAGGCAGGGAGAAGAGGGAAACCCGTGACAGGCGCAGGAGAGTGCAGGGCAAGGACTGAGAGAGAGAGGGGAGGGAGGGAGGCAAGAAAAGTATCCCTGTGGCTGCCCGGCTTCCGTGGGGCGTTTTTTCGGCTCGGGCTGGCCTTGGAGGGGCGTTGGGGAGCTGGCAAAGCTGGGGGGGGGGGGTAGGGGGGGGTGTTGGGAGTTGAGGGGCCGCTCCCCGGGCAGGGTCTGCGGGGCGCTGGCCGCTCCTCTGCCTTCGTCATCCCGGAGCTATTCCGGCAGGCGCGGAGCGGGAAGCGGTGCCAGCCAGCTGGCTCCGTCCTGCCCACAGACCTTGCCGCTCGTCCGGGCTTTCCTCCGCTGTTTCTGGCACCCCCTTAAACGACCTGCTCGGGGTTTTGCTCGCCTTTAACCCTCCCTGTGCCGAACTGCTCCCTGGAGGGGTGGTGGTGGTGGTGGTCCGTGGAGGGGTTTCCCCTGCTTCGGGTCAAGCAAGGCTGGGGCGACTCCTTCCCCGCTTCTCTCCCCCCACCATCGCCTGGCTGTGGGGTGATGTGCTCCAGGTCCGTTTTGAAGCTCAGTCCCCCACCCGGCCTCTTCCCGTCGGGTTTTGGTCTTTGCCATCCCCCACGGGAGAAGCTTCCCACCCCCGTCGGCCGCTTGGGAGCCTCTGCCCCTTCCCCCTCCCGGCGGGGTGCGGTGGGCAGACGCCCAGCGCGGTTCTCCCTGGGCCGGTGCCACACCGCTGGGACTGGCTGCAGGGCTTGCCCCGGGGGCTCGGCCGAGCCGGTGTGGCGCTGGGATGGTGTCCCTGTCACGCTCAGGTCCTGTAGCCCCACTCCGCGGAAGGGACCAGCAGTTCCCTTTCCAGCCTCAGCTTTTGCCTTCGGGGGGACCGGGCGGGAGGGATTCCTCTGCCTCCCGTTTCACCTCCTTTTGCCTCTCCTGCACCACCTCGTTGGGAGCCTGGACCAAAATGAGGCTAAAATTAACTGCTTCAGAAGCTGCCATAAATATTCTACCTCCAGGGCAGGGGGGGGCTCAGCCTCGCAGCCTCCCTCCCAGCTGTCTCCGAGCGCCGGGCGCTGGTTTATATTTAGCTCTCTGCCTCTCTCTGTTTCCCGTGCGGCTCCGATCCTAGATAAAGGCAGCGGGGCCCAGCGAAAAGGAAAAACCCCTCCGAGGAGGGTTTGGGGGAGCTCCCCAACCCCTTCCCAGCAGACCCCGAGCAGCTAGGAGCTGGGGGGGAGCGCGGGCTGGGGGCCGTCCCAAGGCTTTCTTGCTGCCTTGTGCAAACCCGGAGCTATCTTGGCCGCGATCTTTCGAGGGCTGGAAAAAATGCCCGGCCCGCAGCGGCGGCAGGCGGGGGGGGAAAAAAAATGTGGGTTTAAGGTTTTTCTGTCTTCTGGAGCTGCTGGGTTTGTTCCCTGCCGCTGGCAGATCCCCCTGAAAGTGAGTTTTGACTCCAGGGAGGGGTTCCCCCAGAGCAGCTCTTGGGTCGGAGATGGCTTGTAGGGGAGTTCCTGAAGGAGGTTTGGAGCTGAGTTGTCTCTGAGTCATGGTTTGGGCTGGGGGGGGAGAGAGTGGCTCCACCAATGCTCTTCGTTCCTCCCTCTTTTTGCCTTGGGCAGGGGGATTGAGGCCACTTTCCAACCCCCAAACCCCCCCTGCCAAGGGGGCTGCAGCTCCTCTGGTGCCGCTGGGCACCTCCTCGGTGCGGCAGCTTGGAGCAGAAATTGGCTGCCGGCTGTGAGTGCTGCCCCCAGGGCTCTCAACGGAGCCCAGGGGTACCCTGAGCCTTACCCAATGGGGCAGCCACGAGCCCAAACCCTGTGGATGGGGCAGAGAGGTCCAGGGGGGTGAGGAAGGGCCTGGGTGCCACTCTCGGGGGTGGGGCACTCCGGTGCTGACCTTGGCAGGGAGGCGCCGGCTCCACCTGCCCATCCCTGAGCCCCTGGGGCTCTCTGGGCTGCCTTGGGTGCAGGGACACCGTGGGTGCAGCTCTCTGTGCCCCTCGGGGGCCCGGGGATGTGCCTGGGTATCTGCCATGGGGCAGGCAGCTCGGGGACCCTCTTATCAGTGCCCACAGCGTCGCCGCTGCCGCCCCCGCGGGGGTTTGTCTCGGCGGCGCAGGAGGAAGGGCGGGAGGCAGGCTGGGGGGTGGGGGGGGGGGTGGGGGTCTGGGGAGGGCATTTCTGGCTGTGGGCACGGTGCCCAAGCTCTGTTGGCCCTCACTGGGGAGGGTGAGGAGCTAGGTGCCCCATCTGGGGGTGGGGTGCAGGCAGCAGACCGGTCTCGCCAGCTGCCGATGCGGTGGGGCAAGAGCTGCGTGGGTGGAGGAGGGTCTGGGCCAGCCTGGGGCACAGGTGGGTCGAGAGGTGCCTGCCCTGTGCCTCCTGCCACCCCACTGCCTCCTGCCACCCCCACTGCCTCCTGCCACCCCACTGCCTCCTGCCACCACCACTGCCTCCTGCCACCCCACTGCCTCCTGCCACCCCACTGCCTCCCTGCCCACCCCCACTGCCTCCTGCCTGCCTGCTCCTCCCTGCAGGCTGCACCCTTCCCCCTGCCTGCTCGCTGGCCCGGAAGGGGTTTCCCGAAGCGCCCAGCCCCAGCTCCTTGCACCCCGGTCCCTGTGCAGCCTGGGCACTGCTGGTGCCCCAGGGACAGTGGACTCCTCCTTCCCCCTCTGGGCATCTCTGCCTGGGCCTGTGCCACTTGTGTCCCCAAGGCCCTGGGCTTCCCCAGCCCACCGGCGGTGCCAGAGCCACGCGTGAGGCGAGGTAGAGGGTGCGGTGCAGGGTGCTTGGTGACTCAGGGGCGCTGGCACTGCCTGGCATCATCCCCTCCCAGGGTGTGGGGAGAGCCAGCACCAGCCTGAATTGCCACTCTCCCAGGGGTCCCCTGAGCTGCATTCCCCAGGGGAGGGCAGCCAGGTGGCTTTGAAGGGCACTGGGGCTGCAGCTGCAGGGAGATGCTCTGCAGCCTGGGTCCTGCCCATCACCCCCCCTCCCCGCGGGCCGGCTCTGGGGTGCAAACAGGAGCCCCAGCCCTCGCCTTGCTCCCCTCAGGAGTCAGCTCAGCCCAGCTGCTACCTTAGGAGCCACCTCAGCCCAGACCCAGAGGCGTTTGGCAGTGCCGGCCCCAGTCGGGGGGGGGGGTCACAGGGCTGTGTGGATGTGGCCTTTGGGTACCCCCAAAGGATGAGCTCGGGCAGGGGGGTTCTCAGTTCGCCGTTCCCACGGGCCGGGGGGTGGCCGCGCTGTGGCCGCGCTGTGGCCGTGCTGTGGCCAGCTCCTTCCCCTGAAAAGAGGAAGGAGGCCCTCGTTAGCAGCTCGCCTGAGGAGCGATGGCTTCCTGAATTGCAGCCCTTAACCTGATTACACCTCGGCGCCCTGGGCAGCGCCTGGGCTGTGCCTGCTCCTCCCCCACATCTCATCCCAGGCCCTAACGAGGCAAAAAAATTCCTCCCCCCCTCCCTCCCTCTTCTGAAGGTCGTTGTGGGGAGGAAAACCTCAGCCAAGGGCAGGGCAGGCTGCAGGGAGAGTTGGGGTGAACCCCCAGCGCCCTTTGCCCATCCCCAGGTGGATTGGATTTGGTTTTTTGCTCCAAGCTGTTTTCCTTTCGGGGGAAAGAGCAGAAGAGGAAGATCCGGGGACTGGGAAGGAAGGAAGGAAGGAAAGAAGAAAGGGAAGGAAGGAAAAAAGGGGGGAAAGAAGAAAGAAGGAAGAAAGGGGGAAAAAGAAAGGGAAGGAAGGAAAGAAAGAAAAAGGGGGGGAAGGGAAGGAAGGGGGGAAGGGAAGGAAGGGGGGAAAAGGAAGGAAGTAAAGGGGGGAAAGAAATAAAGGGAAGGAAAGGAAGAAAGAGGAAAAAGAAAGGGGGGAAGGGAAGGAAGGGGGAAGGGAAGGAAGGGGGGAAAGGAAGGAAGTAAAGGGGGAAAAGAAATGGAAGGAAGGGAAGGAAAGAAGGGAAGGAAGGGGAAAGGGAAGGAAGTAAAGGGGGAAAAGAAATGGAAGGAAGGGAAGGAAGGGGGAAAGGAAGGAAGGGAACGGGGAAAAGAAATGGAAGGAAGGGAAGGGAAGAAGGGAAGGAAGGGGGAAAGGAAGGAAGGGAAGGGGGAAAAGAAATGGAAGGAAGGGAAGGGAAGAAGGGAAGGAAGGGGGGAAAGGAAGGAAATAAAGGGGGAAAAGGAAGGGAAGGAAGGGGGGAAGGGAAGAAGGGAAGGAAGGGGGAAAGGAAAGAAGGGAAGGGGGACAAGAAATGGAAGGAAGGGAAGGAAGGAAGGGAAGGAAGGGGGGAAAGGAAGGAAGTAAAGGGGGAAAAGAAATGGAAGGAAGGGAAGGGAAGAAGGGAAGGAAGGGGGAAAGGAAGGAAGTAAAGGGGGAAAAGAAATGGAAGGAAGGGAAGAAGGGAAGGAAGGGAGGAGGAAGTAAAGGGGGAAAAGGAGTAATGGGGAAGAAAGGAAAAAGAAAGGGGGGAAAAGGAAGGAAAGGAAGAGAAAGGAAGGAAGGAAAGGAGTAATGGGGAAGAAAGGAAAAAGAAAGGGGGGAAAAGGAAGGAAAGAAAGAAAAAAGGGGGGAAAGAAAGAAAGGAAACGGGGAAGGAAGGAAGGGAATAAAGGGGGAAAAGAAAGGGGGAAGAAGAAAGAAAGAAGAGGGAGGGAAGGGGAAAATAAAGGAAAACAACCAGAAAAAGAAAGGGGGAGGGGGGGAAAGCCCAAAACCTCCAACCCCAACTGTTCCTGGCCGCGGGGCTGGGCGCTGCCTCTCTGCCCCTGCGCTGGGAACATTTTTGCGTGGGGGTGAAGCTGAGGCTGCTGAGCTGCTTCCTTTCCTCCCCCCTCCCCCCTGCCGCCCCCCCCCGGCTGATGGAAAAAACGCTGCCAGGCAGGGAACGGTTTGGATTTGCCCTTTGGAGCCAACAAAGAGCAGCTTGTAGGGGGAGCAGGGGGGGGGGAGAGCAGGCGACGTGGACCCCCCCCCGCCCCCCCCAACACACATTCCACCCCCCCCCTCCGTGCCCCTTGGGGACCCTCTCGGACGCGCCGCCCCGGCGCAGGGACCGACTGCTGGTGCCCAGCTCGGGAGGTGCCAAGGGGCTCCGCAGCTCCCTCGCTTCGAGGCTGAATATTTTGTGCCCTCCCCCCGCTTATTTCTGCCGGGGGGGGGTGGGGGGTGGGGGCATTTTGTTGGCCTTGCAAACAGCCCCAGGGAGCTTTTTTTCCAGCTCTTCCCCCCCCCCCCCCCCCCCCCCGCCACCCCGAGCGAGTTGGGTGGAGGAAGGGGGGGGGGAAAACCCTTCAGCGCTTTCGTTTTGTGCCTCTGCGGTCGCTGAGGTGTCCCCCCCGCCCCGGCCCGCCCCGGCCCGGCGGCTCCCGGGGGGTCCCCGGCCCCCCCCCCCCCCCCGGCCCGCCCCGGCCCGGCGGCTCCCGGGGGTCCCCCCCCCCCCGGCCCGCCTCGTCCCGGCGGCTCCCGGGGGTCCCCCCCCCCCGGCCCGCCTCGTCCCGGCGGCTCCCGGGGGTCCCCCCCCCCCCGGCCCGCCTCGTCCCGGCGGCTCCCGGGTGTTCCCCCACCCCCCGGCCACCCCCTCCCCCGTCCCGTCCCGGCGGCTCCCGGGTGTTCCCCCCCCCCCGGCAACAACCCCTCCCCGGCCCGTCCCGCGGTCCCCGTCCCCCCCTCCCCGGCCCGGCTCGGCGGCTTCCCGGGGTCCCCGGCCCCCCGGCCCCGGCGGCTCTCGGGTGTGTGTCCCCCGCCCGGCCCCGTCCCGTTCCCGGCGGCTCCCGGGGGGTCCCCCGTCGGCTCCCGGGGGTACTGTAGGATCCTCCCCCCCCCCCCCCCCGCCCCCAGTGACAATCAGGAGCAGAACCTCGCAGCTGAGGCACTGTAGAAGCGAATTGGGAAGGGGAATCGGCCCCGGGTGGGCTGCGGGAAGGTGCCCCCTGTTGCCAGGCGGTGCCAGGCGGCGCTGCCACGAGTGTTTGCCACTCACTTCAGTTGTCTGGAGCCCGGCGAGAGGCTTCCCCCCCCGGGGCCCCAGCAGGAGCGTGGGAGCCCTCCCTGGCATGTGGAGAGAGTGGCAGGGCCAGGGTGGGGCACAGGGAGCTGCTGCCGGCTCCTTGGTCTCTGCCTTTGAGGGGCAGCAGGTTCCTGCCCTGGGAATAGATGCCAGGCACTGGGACAGGGTGCCCAGGGGGAGCTGCCACCCCCTGGAGGTGGCACTGGGGACAGGGTGCCCAGGGGAGCTGCCACCCCCTGGAGGTGGCACTGGGACAGGCACAGGGACAGGGGTGCCCAGGGAGCTGCCACCCCCTGGATGTGGCACTGGGACAGGCATTGGGACAGGGTGCCCAGGGGAGCTGCCACCCCCTGGAGGTGGCACTGGCACAGGCATTAGGACAGGCACAGGGGACAGGGTGCCCAGGGGAGTCCCTACCCCCTGGAGGTGGCACTGGCACAGGCATTGGCACAGGGACAGGGTGCCCAGGGAGCTCCCACCCCTGGAGGTGGCACTGGGACAGGGTGCCCGGGGAGCTGCCACCCCCTGGAGGTGGCACTGGGACAGGGTGCCCAGGGGAGTCCTCACCCCTGGAGGAGGGACAGGGTGCCCAGGGAGCTGCCACCCCCTGGAGGTGGCACAGGGACAGGGTGCCCAGGGAACTGCCACCCCTGGAGGTGGCACAGGGGCAGGGGTGCCCAGGAGCTCGAGGTGGCACTGGGACAGGAATTGGCACAGGGTGCCCAGGGGAGTCCTCACCCCTGGAGGGTGGCACTGGGACAGGGTGCCCAGGGAGCTGCAACCCCTGGAGGTGGCACTGGGACAGGCACAGGAGGAGTCCCTGGGGGGGGGCACCAGCCTGGTTGGCATCGCCTCCTGCTGCCCTGCCAGCAGCCAGGGTCCCCATGCCCCCATCCTGTTCCCTTTGCCACGCTCCCAGACAGCTGAAGCTGAGGCCCTGAGGCCATCTGCCCCACTGAGGTGGGGGGGTGGTGGTGCCAGGGCCGGGGTGCCCACCTGTCTGCCCTCCCACCCCCCTCCCTGCCCAGGCTTGAATGGCCTCAGTGTGGAGCTGAACAACTGCGAGGGGCTGGCAGCAGCCCCCCAGCAGCTCCCCCCCCTGGCAGCTGCAGCCCTGCCCTGGCTCTGGGCCATGCTGGGGAAGCCTCAGTCCATAAACCCCCAGCCTGGGGGGGGGGTTTGGGGGGTGGTGGGTCCCCCCAAAGCTCCTCTGGTCCTGCAGGCAGCAGGGAGGCTGCCCCAGGGTGGGGGTGGTGAAGTGCCTGTGCTTGGAAGTGCTCAGGGTTGGCACTGGGGTGGGCATGGAGGTGCTGGGCAGGAGGTTGGACTCAAGGCTGGTATCTGGGGGGGGCTGTGGTGGACCCCCCAAAGCTCCTCTGGTCCTGCAGGCTGCAGGGAGGCTGCCCCAGGGTGGGGGTGTGTGGAGTCACCGTGCTTGGAAGTGCTCAGGGTTGGCACTGGGGGGGCATGGGCTGGTGGGCATGGAGGTGCTGGGCAGGGGGCTGGACTCTGGGGGGGCTGTGGTGGATCCCCCAAAGCTCCTCTGGTCCTGCAGGCAGCAGGGACCCCTCTGGGGAGGCTGCCCCAGGGTGGGGGTGGTGGAGTCACCATGCTTGGAAGTGCTCAGGGTTGGCACTGGGGTGGGCATGGAGGTGCTGGGCAGGAGGTTGGACTCAAGGCTGGACTCTGGGGGGGGCTGTGGTGGATCCCCCAAAGCTCCTCTGGTCCTGCAGGCAGCAGGGACCCCCCTGGGAAGGCTGCCCCAGGGTGGGGGTGGTGGAGTCACCATGCTTGGAAGTGCTGAGGGTTGGCACTGGGGGGGCTTGGGCTGGTGGGCATGGAGGTGCTGGGCAGGAGGTTGGACTCAAGGCTCTCACTGAGAGCTTTTTTTGCCCCCCCCGTGCACCCCCTCCCAACCTTTAGGGCTCTATGCTCAAACCCAACCTGACCTGGGGTGGTCCCAGGGGTTGGGAGCGTCCCTCCCACCCCTCTCTCGGGGCAGCCAGGGGGGATGGGGAGGGCATCAGAGAGGGGGCACAGCCTCCGGGGGGGGGCTGTGGGTATGAAGGAGAGAGCCTCGGGGTGGGGGGGGAGGGGGAGGGGAGGTAGGAGGTGGTTTCTGAGGTGCCCACAGAGAGGCCACAAAGCCAAAGTGGGCTGAGGGCAGCTGTGCTGAGTCAGCTTCTCCCAGGGCTGGCTGTGAACCAATTTCCTCCCCGAGGTGAAGGTGATGATGGTGATGATGGTGAAGGGTGAAGGTGATGGTGCCTGGGGCCAGGCTGATCCTCCCAGCTGTGATGCTTCAGTGCTGCCCCAGCAGGGCCTTATCAGTGCTTATCAACATCCAAAGGGTGCGGCAGGGAGCGAGGGGCTGGGGCCAGACTCTGCTCTCCGCCCTCCCGGGGAGGTCACCTCTGGAGGGGCTGGAGGCCAGGGCTGGGCTCCCCCTCCCCACCTGCAGAGGGCCTGGGGAGGCTCCAGGGGGGGCTGGGAAGGTGCTGAGGGGACCTGGAGCAAAGGCTGAGAGCTGCCTGGGGCTGAGAGCCTGGAGGAGAGCAGCCCCAGAGGGGAGCTGAAGGCTGGGGGGGGGGCAAGGGGCTGGGGCTGGCATCTGCCCAGGGGTGCCCAGGGAGAGGCCAAGGAGCTGGGGCTGGTATCTGCTCAGTGGTGCCCAGGGAGGGGGCAAGGGGCTGGGGCTGGCACCTGCCCAGGGGTGCCCAGGGCCAAGGGGCACAGAGTAGAGCCCAGGAGTGGGAAAGTTGTTGGGGGGGAGGCTGCTGGAGGCCTGCAGCAGGCTGAGCCCAGAGAGGTTGTGGAGAGCTTCCAACCCCTCCTGGGCACTGTGCCCCCCTGGGGGGAGCCCTGCTGGGGCAGAGGGGGTGCAGGAGCTGCCCTCCAGGGGGTTCCCTTCCCAGCCCTGTGGGCAGAGGTGGTGCCAGGGTGCTGTCCCTGTGCTGGGAGGTGTGAGAGGGATGCGGGCAGCCTTGCCCCCTGCCCACACTTGGCTCTGCTGGGGTCTGGGGCTGCCTCAGCACAGCTGCTGGCACTGTGCCCTGCCCAGGGCTGCTGGCACTGTGCCCTGCCCAGGGCTGCTGGCATCAGCCTGGGCAGCAGCCTGAGGCCACTCCTGAGGCTTTTGCATTCCTGCCTCGGGGCTGAGAGGGGCTCAGGGAGCAGCTCTGGAGGGGGAGGGCTGCTGAGGGTGGAGGTCTCTCAACCCTCTTGGCCAGGAGCCACCTCCAGCCCCTTGCTCTGGCTCCTGCTTTCCACTCCACATCCCCCTGGCACCCAGCTCAGTGCCCCCCCAGCCCAGGAGAGCTGCAGGCCAAGCCTGGCTGTGCTCTTTTGTTGGGGTTTCATTGACCCCCCCCACTTTAGGGACAGCCTTTGTCCAGTGAAGCCTCAGCTCTGAGCCCCCCCCCAAATGGCCAAGCTGCTGCTGGGGGCATTGCTCAGCTCCCCTCTGGGGCTGCTCTCAGCCCCAGGCAGCTCTCAGCCTTTGCTCCAGGTCCCCTCAGCACCTTCCCAGCCCCCCCTGGACTCCCCCCCCAGCAGCTCCCAGGCCCTCTGCAGCTGCTGGTGGTGGGGAGCCCAGAGCTGGCAGCCTCACCCCAAGCAACTTTCCCCCTCCTGGCCTCCACTCTGTGCCCCTTGGCCCTGGGCACCCCTGGGCAGATGCCAGCCCCAGCCCCTTGCCCCCCCCCCAGCCTTCAGCTCCCCTCTGGGGCTGCTCTCCTCCAGGCTCTCAGCCCCAGGCAGCTCTCAGCCTTTGCTCCAGGTCCCCTCAGCACCTCCCCAGCCCCCCCTGGAGCCTCCCCAGCAGCCCCCAGGCCCTCTGCAAGTGGGGAGGGGGAGCCCAACCCTCCAGAGGTGCCCTCAGGAGGGCAGAGAGCAGAGGGGCAGCAGAGCCTCCCTTGCCCTGCTGCCCACCCTGCCTGCCCCCAGCAGCCCCTGGGGGGCTCCCTGCCCATGGGGGGCTCCTTGCTGCCTCCTGGGCACCTTCTTGCACCCCCAGGCACTGCCAGCTCCATCTCTGGGGAGCTGTTTCCTCCCTGCCCTATCCTGCTGCAGGAGGTTGTCCCTGCCCAGGGCTCAGGACCCTCTCCTTGCCCTGCTTCATCTTCCTCTCCCCTGGGCTCTGCCCACACTGCCTGCCCCCAGCAGCCCCCTGGGGGCTCCTTGCTGGCTCCTTGGGCACCTTGCAGGCTCCTGGGCACCATTCTTGCCCTCCCCAGCAGCTCCCCCCTGCTCTGTCCTGCTGCAGGAGGTTGACCTTCCTAGGAGCCAGGACCTTCCCCTTGCCCTGCTTCATCTTCCTCTCTCCAAGGGCTCTGCCCACCCTGCCTGCCCCCAGCAGCCCCTTGGGGGCTCCTTGCTGGCTCCTTGGGCACTTTGCAGGCTCCTGGGCACCTTTCTTGCCCTCCCCAGCAGCTCCCCCCTGCTCTGTCCTGCTGCAGGAGGTTGACCTTCCTAGGAGCCAGGACCTTCCTCTTGCCCTGCTTCATCTTCCTCTCCCCCAGGGCTCTGCCCACCCTGCCTGCCCCCAGCAGCCCCCTGGGGGGCTCCTTGCCCCTGGGGGGCACCTTTCTGCCTCCTGGGCACCTTTCTGCCTCCTGGACACCTTCTTGCCCCCCCAGGCACTGCCAGCTCCTTCCCTGTGGGGCTGCTGGGGGTGGTCCTGCTGCAGGAGGTTGTCCCTCCCCTGGGGGGGGCAGGACCCTCCCCATGCCCTGCTTGATCTCCTGGGGGTTCCTCTGCCCTCCTCTGCAGCCTGTCCAGGGGTGGCCCCCAGCAGCCCCACCTCCCCCCCCCCCAGGCAAACCTTGTGGCAGGGTAAACAGCTCCTGCCCTTATCTGCAGCCCTGCTGTGCCCAGCCTGAGGAGTGCCAGCTGGGTGCCACAGGCCCAGCCTTTGTTCCTTAAACAAATTCTGCTGCCCAGGAGCTTTGCCTGCCCTGAGCCATGCAAACCTGGCCCTGAGAGGTGGTTGGCAGCTGGAGAGAGAGGAGGGAAGGAGACCTTGAGGCTCCCACCCTGCCCAGCCCAGCCCTGCTGGGCATCCTCAGTGCAGTGTCACCAGGGGGGCTCTGCCACGGGCAGGGCAACCTCCCCCAGTGCTCCCCAGCTGTGGGGCTGGGCCCTGGGAGGTGGCCTCAGGCCCCCCCACTCTGTGGGTGCAGGGTGGGGGCAAGGTGGGCACCAGTTCTGCAGGGTGCCAGTGGCATTTCCATCGAGCCCCCCAGGGCTGGTTGGGTTGGAGAAGGCTTCTGAGGTCGCCCAGCCCAGGCAGCAAGGCAGGACAGAGCTGGGGGCAGGGTCTGGGGGTGGCAGGAGCAGGGGAGAGGGTTGGGAAGTGCCAGAGGGGAGAGGGGGAGGGCAGAGGAGCAGCAATTGGTGCTGCTGAGGCTGGGCAGGGCCTGGCCCAGGCTGCCCAGGGGGGGTTGGGAGCTGCCCCCAGGGCTGGCAACAGCTCAGCTCAGCTTGGTGTGGGGCACTGGAGGAGCTGCAGGGGTCTCAGGGGTCTTGGAGGCCTCAGCACAGGCAGGGAGCTGGGGGAGAGGGCCAAAGGAGGTCACAGCAGGGCTGGGAGGGTTGGGGGAGTTCAGCCTGGAGAGGAGAGAAGGCTCCAGGGAGAGCTCCTGGAGAGCTTCCAGAGCTGAGTAGAGAGCTGGGGCCAGAGGTTGGAGCAGGGCAGGAGCAGGGGAGAGGGTTGGGAAGTGCCAGAGGGGAGAGGGGGAGAGGAGCTGGGGGGTGAGGAGCTGTGCCCTGGGGCTGGTGCCCAGCAGCCCAGGGGCAGGGAGGGGATTGTGCCCTCCTGGAGCTGTGCTGAGAGCCCTGCAGGGCTGGGGGCAGCTCTGGAGGCCTCAGCACAGGCAGGGAGCTGGGGGAGAGGGCAGAGGAGGTCACAGCAGGGCTGGGGCAGGGCTGGAAGCTCTCTGCTGGGAGGCTCCAAGCTGGGAGAGTTCAGCCTGGAGAGGAGAGAAGGCTCCAGGGAGAGCTCCTGGAGAGCTCCCAGAGCTGAGCAGAGAGCTGGGGCCAGAGGTTGGAGCAGGGCAGGAGCAGGGGAGAGGGTTGGGAAGTGCCAGAGGGGAGAGGGGGAGGGCAGAGGAGCAGCAATTGGTGCTGCTGAGGCTGGGCAGGGCCTGGCCCAGGCTGCCCAGGGGGGGTTGGGAGCTGCCCCCAGGGCTGGCAGCAGCTCAGGGCAGGTTGGGGCTGTCCCTCTCCCCTCCATCTCCCTCTCCCTCTCCTCCTCTCCCCCCTCTCCCAGGCTGGAGCCTTCCAGCCCTGCTGTGGCTTCCTCTGGCCCTGCTCCAGCAGCCCTGTGCCGTGCTGGAGGGCTCCAGAGCTGGGCTCAGCAACGCTCCCAAGTGGGACCTCAAGGTCCAAGCCTTTGCCCTCGGAGCTTCCCTACAGGAGGAGCAGCAAACTCCTGCCCACTTACACCCTCCCCTCCCAGCTCTGAACCCCTCCCTGGCACCAACCCTCCCCACTTCAAAGCCTGCCTCCCTCCTCCTCCTCCTCCTCTCTCTCTTTGCTGGTGCTCAGCCCAAGCCCCAACGTCACTGCTGAGCTGGGATTTCCATTTCCAGCCCCTGGCAGAGGCTGGGATGAGTCACAGCCCCAGGATGGGGAGGGAGGGACAGGAGGAGTCCCCAGCCCAGCCTGGGCAGCCTCAGGCTTCTCCACAGCCTCTTTTTTGGGGGGGTGAGGTGGGGTCTGAAACCTCCTTTCTGGTCTTTCAGTGCTGAGGAAGAGCCTCCACAGCCAGCAGATGGTTTTGGGGGGGTCGAGAGGAGGGAGGAAAGGAGCCCAGAAGGCTTTGGGGGGGTCCAGAGGAGGGAGGAAAGGAGCCCAGAAAGCTTTGGGGGGGTCCAGAGGAGGGAGGAAAGGAGCCCAGAGGGTTTGGGGGGGTCCAGAGGAGGGAGGAAAGGAGCCCAGAAAGCTTTGGGGGGGTCCAGAGAGGGAGGAAAGGAGCCCAGAGAGTTTGGGGGGGTCCAGAGGAAGGAGGAAAGGAGCCCAGAAGGCTTTGGGGGGGTCCAGAGGAGGGAGGAAAGGAGCCCAGAAGGCTTTGGGGGGGTCCAGAGGAGGGAGGAAAGGAGCCCAGAGAGTTTGGGGGGGGTCCAGAGGAGGGAGGAAAGGAGCCCAGAGAGTTTGGGGGGGTCCAGAGGAGGGAGGAAAGGAGCCCAGAGAGTTTGGGGGGGTCCAGAGGAGGGAGGAAAGGAGCCCAGAGAGTTTGGGGGGGTCCAGAGGAGGGAGGAAAGGAGCCCAGAAAGCTTTGGGGGGGTCCAGAGGAGGGAGGAAAGGACCTCAGAAAGCTCTGGGGGGGGGTCTAGAGGAGGGAGGAAAGGACAAAGGACCCCAGAAGGCTTTGGGGGGGTCCAGAGAAGGGAGGAAAGGAGCCCAGAAAGCTTTGGGGGGGTCCAGAGGAGGGAGGAAAGGAGCCCAGAAAGCTTTGGGGGGGGTCCAGAGGAGGGAGGAAAGGAGCCCAGAAAGCTTTGGGGGGGTCCAGAGAAGGGAGGAAAGGAGCCCAGAAAGCTTTGGGGGGGTCCAGAGGAGGGAGCTTCAGCCCTGGGATGCAAGGGAAGCCTCCTAAGGATGCCAGATCCCAGCTCCAGGAGGGGAGAACAGCTCCTGGGGGATGCTCCACGTGGAGCTGAGCAAAGCCCTCAGCACCAACCCCCCCCCGACCCCCCCCCCACCAGGGCTGTGTGTGCCAGGAGCGTGCCAGGAGCTGCTCTGGCTGCAGGAAGAGGCTTTTGGCAGGGCCAAGGCTGGAGGGTGGGAGCAGTTTCCAGGCAGGCAGCCAGCCCTGGCAGGGCCCAGCCCCAAGGAGGGCAGCAGCAGCCTGGCAGGGAGCAGCCCCCAGGGTGGGCAGCAGGAGCAGGGCAGGGATTGTGCCCCCATCCCCCCCGGGCTGGCAGCCTGGGGGCAGGGTTGGGCTCCTCGGTGCCAGGAGGAGGTTGAGGGGGGGTGGGGAGGGGCAAGGGAAGGGCAAGGAAGGTGGGGAAGGGGCTGGAGGGGGAGGAAAAGGAGCTGAGGGAGCTGGGGGTGGGCAGGCTGGGGAGGAGGAGGAGGCTGGGGGGAGACCTCCTGGGTCTCTGCGGCTCCCTGGGAGGAGGCTGGAGCCAGGCTGGGGGTTGGGCTCTGGGGGTGCCAAGGGCCAGGAGCAGGGGAGAGGACCTCAAGCTGTGCCAGGGGAGGTTCAGCTTGGCCTTGGGGAACGATTTCTGCCCTGCTGGGGTGGTCAGGGCCTGGCCCAGGCTGCCCAGGGGGGAGGAGGAGGAGGAGGAGGAGGTGATGCTGGAGCCTCCATCCCTGGAGGGGCTCAGGGGGTGGCCGTGGGGCACTGGGGGGGGAACCCTGGCGTGGGGTTGGGCTGGCTGATCTCAGAGGGCTCTTTCCAAGGGCCACAGCCCCGTGGGGCTGCAGGGCAGGAAGCAGCCCTGGGCAGATGTTCTGCTCCCCACACAGCAGCCCTGGCTGTTTACAGCTTCCCTGCTAGGCGACCGCCGCTGTTTGGGCCGGGGCCTGGCACAGCCTCCGATGAGTCAGGGGCTGGGAGAAGCAGCTCTGCCACATTCCCACTGCCCCAGCAGGCAGCTCCCCTCCCTCCACTGCCTCTCCTCACGCAGCCTGGGATGGGGGGGGGTGGGCCCTGGGATGAGAGGAGTGGTCCCTGGGGTGGGGAAGTTGGTTCTAGGATGAGAGGAGTGGTCCCTGGGGTGGGGAAGTTGGTTCTGGGATGAGAGGAGTGGTCTTGGGGACTGGGGGGGAGTGGTCCCTGGGATGGGGAAAGTGGTTCTGGGATGAGGGGAGTGGTCCCTGGGATGAGAGGAGTGGTCCCTGGGGTGGGGAAGTTGGCTCTAGGAGGAGGGGAGTGGTCCCTGGGATGAGAGGAGTGGTCCCTGGGATTGGGGGGGAGTGGTCCCTGGGATGGGGAAAGTGGTTCTGGGATGAGGGGAGTGGTCCCTGGGACTGGAGGGAATGGTCCCTGGGGTGGGGAACTTAGCTCTAGGATGAGAGGAGTGGTCCCTGGGACTGGAGGGAATCGTCCCTGGGGTGGGGAAGTTGGTTCTAGGATGAGAGGAGTGGTCCCTGGGGTGGGGAAAGTGGTTCTAGGATGAGGGGAGTGGTCCCTGGGATATGAGGAGTGGTCCCTGGGATTGGGGAAAGTGTCTCTAGGATGAGGGGAGGGGTCCCTGGGACTGGGGGGAAAGGTCCCTGGGGTGGGGAAGTTGGCTCTGGGATGAGGGGAGTGGTCCCTGGGGTGGGGAAGTTTGCTTTAGGATGAGAGGAGTGGTCCCTGGGGTGGGGGGGAATGGTCCCTAGGGTGGGGAAGTTGGTTCTGGGATGAGGGGAGTGGTCCCTGGGGTGGGGAAAGTGGTTCTGGGTTGTGGGGAGTGGTCCCTGGGGTGGGGAAAGTGGTTCTAGGATGAGGGGAGTGGTCCCTGGGACTGGGGGGAATGGTCTCTGGGGTGGGGAAGTTGGCTCTAGGATGAGAGGAGTGGTCCCTGGGGTGAAGAAAGTGGTTCTAGGATGAGGGGAGTGGTCCCTGGGACTGAGGGGAATGGTCCCTGGGGTGGGGAAGTTGGCTCTGGGATGAGAGGAGTGGTCCCTGGGATTGGGTAAAGTGGTTCTGGGATGAGAGGAGTGGTCCCTGGGACTGGGGGGAATGGTCCCTGGGGTGGGGAAATTGGTTCTAGGATGAGAGGAGTGGTCCCTGAGCGAGGAAGTGGTCCCTAGGATGGAGGACTGGTTGAGCCCTGGGGGTGGGGGAAGGGTCCCTGGGGGTGGGGGATTAGTTGAGCCCTGGGGGTGGGGGAAGGGTCCCTGGCAGCCCCAGGAGCAGACCTCCTGCCTCCCAAGGCTGCTTCCCCAGCTGCATCCCAGCGAGGATGGAGGTTGGCAGCAGCCTGGCAGGGCAGGTGCCCAGCACCCCTTCCCCCCGCCCAGAGGCTCTGCCTTGGCTTTTCCCAAGGGAAGGCCTTGGAGATCTGCTGGGCAGGGATGGCAGAGCCTTGGGCAGGGATGGCAGAGCCTTGGGCAGGGATGGCAGAGCCTTGGGCAGGGGGGGGGAAGCTCTCAGTGTCCCCTGGGGACCAGCCCTGGCCCTCCCTGCTGGCTCTGTGCCCAGCGTGGCCACAGCAGCTCCAACTTTCCACCAGGGTTTGGATCTTTCTGGCAGCTCTGCTGCAGTTTTCCTTTCCTTTCCCTTTTTTCCCCCCCCCCCTCTCCCTCCTCCTTCCTGCTTAGAAAGGCTAAAAATAAACCATCTGGAGGCCACATTCTCCCCCCTCCACCCCCCTCCCCCCCCATCCATCTTTCCTCCTGAGGCCTTTGGGGGTTCTCCAGGCTTTGGTGCCTCCCTTGCCCCTTCTCCTCCTGCCTTCACCCAGAGGTTTACAGCCAGGGATGGAGGGAAGGGTGGAGGGTCAAATCCTGCTGGATGCTGAACCTGGCCCTGGAGGGTGGATCTCAGCTTCCCTTTGGGCTGGAGGAGGGTTTGGGATCTTCTAGGCTCTACCAGGAGGATCCTGCAGGGAGGAGGAGGAGGGTTTGGGATCAGGAGGAGGAGAGTTTGGGATCAGGAGGACAAGGGTTTGGGATCTTTGAGGCTCTACCAGGAGGATCCTCCAGGGAGGAGGAGAAGGGTTTGGGATCAGGAGGAGGAGGGTTTGGGATCTTCTAGGCTCTATCAGGAGGATCCTGCAGGGAGGAGGAGGAGGGTTTGGGATCTTTGAAGCTCTACCAGAAGGATCCTCTGAGGAGGAGGGTTTGGGATCTTTGAGGCTCCAACAGGAGGATCCTGCAGGGAGGAGGAGGAGGGTTTGGGATCTTTGAAGCTCTACCAGAAGGATCCTCTGAGGAGGAGGGTTTGGGATCTTTGAGGCTCTACCAGGAGGATCCTGCAGGGAGGAGGAGGAGGGTTTGGGATCTTCGAGGCTCTACCAGGAGGATCCTGCAGGGAGGAGGAGGAGGGTTTGGGATCTTCAAGGCTCCAGCAGGAGGATCCTCTAGGGAGGAGGAGAAGAGTTTGGGATCAGGAGGAGGATGGTTTGGGATCTTTGAGGCTCCAGCAGGAGGATCCTGCAGGAAGGAGGAGGAGAAGGGTTTGGGATCTTTGAGGCTCTATCAGGAGGATCTGAGGAGGAGAAGGGTTTGGGATCTTTGAGGCTCCAGCAGGAGGATCCTGCAGGGAGGAGGAGGAAGGTCTGCACTCATCCCCTGGCTGAGGGCAGTGGGAGCCAAGCAGCTGCCAGGGGAGGTTATATTTTTAGCCCAGCACCAGCTGGAGCCTGCGGGGGAGAGGGAAAAGTGGGAAGTGAAGGGAGAGCCAACCCCCGGCCGGCCTGGGGCGGGCATCACAAGGGGCACTGGTGGGCACCTGGGGGGGTGGCTGGCACCGGGTGGGGGCTTGGAGGCTGCTGGGGGGGGGGAGCAGCTGCCGAGTGAGGGAGACTCAGCTCCAAGAGTTGCTTGCAGTGAGCTGAGGAGGTCCCGGATCTGCTCCCGGCCGGCCGGCGTGTTTGTGCCGTGAGTCACTGCCACGAGAGGGAGTGGCGTGGACGGGAAGGACCCGGAGTGGGATGGACCCGGCCTGGGGTGGATGGGAAGGACCCGGAATGGGATGGACCCGGCCTGGGGTGGGTGGGAAGGACCCGGAGTGGGATGGTCCCAGCCTGGGGTGGGTGGGATGGACCCGGGAGTGGGATGGTCCCAGCCTGGGGTGGATGGGATGGACCCGGGAGTGGGATGGACCCGGCCTGGGGTGGATGGGATGGACCTGGGAGTGGTGGCTCCGGAGAGCCCTGCCGAGGGGGGGGTCTAGAAGGCGGCAGGGACTCGGGGGTGGGGAGGTCCCAGGGCAGCTCCTCCGTGCTGGCCAGGACGGGTCAGGAGGTAGAAAGAAATGCAGGCAGAGGAGGGAAATGGCCAAGGGAAGAGCTTCCCACGGGGGCACAAGGCTGGGAACCTCGGGCCCTGCTCATCCTGCAGCCCTGGCTGCTCCACGTCCTTGCTCGTCCTAGAGGTCAGGTCCTTTCTTCTCTGGGGGTGCAGGGTGCTTGTCCTGGGGGTCCTGAGCCACAGCTTGTTTGGGGGTCCTGAGCCCTGCTTTTCCTGGGATGGGATTTCCAGTAAATGTCCTGGGGTCTGGGTCCAAGCCCGTCCCGGGGCGCCGCTCCCTTCCCACCCTGGGGTCCTGCCCCCTGCCCGTCCCGGGGCGCCGCTCCCAGCCCACCCTGGGGTCCTGCCCCCTGCCCGTCCCGGGGTGCTGCTCCCAGCCCGTCCAGGGGCGCCGCTCCCTGCCCCTCCTGGGGTGCCACTCCCCATCCCGGGGTGCTGCTCCCTTCCCACCCTGGGGTGCTGCCCCCTGCCCGTCCCGGGGTGCCACTCCCTTCCCACCCTGGGGTCCTGCCCCCTGCCCGTCCCGGGGCGCTGCTCCCTTCCCACCCTAGGGTCTTGCTCCCAGCCCGTCCAGGGGCGCCGCTCCCTGCCCCTCCTGGGGTGCCACTCCCCATCCCGGGGTGCTGCTCCCTTCCCACCCTGGGGTCCTGCCCCCTGCCCGTCCCGGGGTGCTGCTCCCTTCCCACCCTGGGGTCCTGCCCCCTGCTTGTCCCGGGGTGCTGGTCCCTTCCCCATCCCGGGGTGCTGCTCCCTTCCCACCCTGGGGTCCTGCCCCCTGCCCGTCCCGGGGTGCCGCTCCCAGCCCACCCTGGGGTCCTGCCCCCTGCCCGTCCCGGGGTGCTGCTCCCTTCCCACCCTGGGGTCCTGCCCCCTGCTTGTCCCGGGGCGCTGCTCCCTTCCCCGTCCCGGGGTGCTGCTCCCAGCCCACCCTGGGGTCCTGCTCCTCTGCTGTCCTGGCCCCCCCTGGGCAGGGGGTTTGGAGCCATCTCCTCACCCTCCTGCCGCTGCCATCCCCCCCTCACTGCCCGTGGCCGGATCCTGCCTCCAGGGCAGGCTCCGCACCCTCCCTTGCCCCAGCCCCTCCCTGCTGTGCCCTCCCCCTGAGCTCCTGGCATGGGCAGGCACCCAGGAATGTGCCCCACACGCCGGCGTGTGCCAGGCGCTCGCCCATGCTCCAGTGCCGCCGCGGCTGGCACCAGGCCCCCTCCTCCCCCCCTCCCCTCCTCCCCCCCCTCCCCTCCTCCCCCCTCCCCTCCCCCCAGGCAAGTCCAGCAGCCACTTTTGGGGGAGGGGAGGTGACAATGCCCACCAGGAGCCAACCAAGCCTGGCACTGGTGGCCGCTGGGTGCCCACAGGAGGAGCAGCAGAGCTCTGCCTTCGGTAGGAGCCTCGGGTGGCATTTGGGTGGCTTCAGTGGGGTCAGGCTGGCCCCTGGTGGCCTGGTCTCAGGGCTGTGCTGGGAGGAACAGCCTCGGCCAGCTGGCAGGGGGGGGCAGACGGGGGGCACAGGGAGGCTGGGGCTGGCATGGGGGCTCTGAGGTCGCTGGAGACCAGCAGGGGTGCTGCAGGGTGCTGGCAGTGACAGCAGTGGGGTGAGGTCGTGGGGGAGGTTCAGCCCTGCCTGGGGCCAGCCCCTGGCTCTTGCTCGTTGCTTGGTGCCACCCCTGGTGCCAATTCATCACGGGGTGCCACCCCTGACCCCAGCTCATTGCTTGGTGCCACCCCTGGTGCCAATTC